>NC_057799.1:181103117-181149515 GCF_018294505.1 Triticum aestivum
GATGAAACTTGATAGCTAGCTATATATGTGTCTTGAATCATCAGTATGCGTAACCAATATGTGTCTCCCGTTCGAAAGCGTCATAGTTATAAATATGCATGCATTTGCATATTTATAACCTTGATTCTTTCGAATTGTCCAACGCTATCCATGGACAGCCCGAGTATGTTTAGATTGGGTTCGTTTTCCCATATGCTTTGCTCCGGATCCGACGCATAAATTTCGTCAGTGCCTCCCCTGTTGTTCTCCGGGTACACATCCTCTCTGTTTATTGCAGAGACGTGTATCAGGAGAACAGCGGGGAGGTGCTGCCGAAATTTTGCGTAGGATCCGGAGCATAGCATGGGAAAATGAACCCAATCTAAACATACTCGGGTGGGATTAGGACCTATCATTACCTATTAGAGTGTAGGTTGCATGGACGTAATAAAATTGACAAAGTAGATCAACTGATGAATATATACATGGTGAATTTTATATATATATATTTGTTGTGTGTCTAGTAGCTCTGAAAGTCAAGATGAGTGATCGTGCGTGGATGTACACCGGTCACACTGGTCAGAACAAATGGAGCACTGAATGGTTCACAAAAACCAAGGGGTTTGTGCGAGCCGCATTTGCAAATGGCCAGAGGAAAACCTGGTGCCCCTGTTTACGGTGCGGCAATTGGGAAAAGAGGACAGAGGCTGAAATGGGCAAACACCTGCAGAAGAGTGGTTTTACGCCCGATTATACGGTGTGGACATTTCATGGTGAGTCTGCCCAACGTGACCGAGCTGAGGTGGATCGTCGTCGCACCGACGAGCATGGTACCGGGATGGAAAACATGGTGCAAGACTTTGATGATGCTCGGGATTCGGACGAGGAGATGGAGGAATCTGCAAAGGCCTTCAATGAAATGTTGGAGTCTTCAAAACGTCCGCTCCATGAGCACACTGAGCTTTGTCAGTTGGATGCCATCTCACAAGTAATGGCTCTGAAGGCTCAGTTCAACTTGGGCGGAGAATGCTACGATGCAATGATGACAGTATTTGGACGCTTTCTACCCAAAGGCCATGTAATGCCTGCAAACCTGTACCAGTCGGACAAAATCCTCCGTGCACTGAAGATGCCCTATGATAAGATACATGCCTGTGAGAAAGGATGTGTCTTGTTTAGGCTTGACTATGCGGACTTGAACTATTGTCCCATTTGCAAGTCTTCCAGGTATGTTGTGGTAGACAACGGTATGGGTGAGAAGACACAGACCAAAATCCCCGTTAGTGTTCTTCGGTATATGCCAATCGTACCAAGACTTCAACGTCTTTTCATGGTCGAAGAGACGGCCAGACAGATGACATGGCACGAAACGGGCAAAAGAACCGAACTAGATGCAGATGGGAATCTGATGATTGTACACACATCGGATGGTGTTGCGTGGAAAACGTTTGATGAATTACATGGTGACAAAGCGGCAGATCCGAGGCATCCTCGAGTCGGCATCAGCACGGATGGGTTCAGTGTGTTTGGTATGACGGCAGCCCAATACAGTTGTTGGCCCGTATTTGTCTTTCCACTCAATCTCCCCCCCGGACAGATTATGCAAAGAAAGAACATTTTCCTGACGTTGATAATTCCAGGGCCCAACTATCCAGGGAAAAATATGAATGTGTACATGCAACCGCTTAAGGACGAATTGCAAGAAGCCTGGGATAATGGGTTCAAGACATGCGATGCCTATAGCAAACGGAACTTCATCATGCGTGTCTGGTACATGTACTCGACGCATGACTTGCCGGCGTATGCGCTATTCGTTGGCTGGTGTGTGCATGGAAGGTTCCCGTGCCCCACATGCAAGGGAGCTCTTGCGTTTCGTTGGCTTCAGGCCGGTCGCAAGTTTTCTTGCTTCGACATGCATAGACAGTTCCTGAATCCTCGCCATAAGTTCAGGAAAGACAAGAAGAACTTCATCAGAGGTAGAGTTGTCAAAAACTCTGCACCACCTGCATTGACAGGCCAACAGACCCTGGATCAGTTAAACGCTCTCGAGCCAGATCCAGAGCGTCCAGGGTACTTCAAGGGGTATAATTCTAAGCACGCCTGGACTCACAAAACATGCTTATGGGATCTGCCTTACTTCAAAGACCTCCTTTGCCCACACAACATCGACGTGATGCACACTGAGAAGAATATCGCCGAGGCACTTTTTGGTACATTGTTCGGCATAGATGGGAAGTCAAAGGATAATACTAAGGCTAGAGTTGATCTGGAGGCGCTATGTGATAGGCCGTTACAAAACATGAAAGAACCGAAAGGAAAGCAGAACTGGACGAAGCCAAAGGCATGGTTCAATCTTGGAAGGCCAGCTATGAGGGAAATTATCTTGTGGGTGAAAATGCAGTTGATGTTCCCCGATGGGTATGCAGCGAATCTATAGAGGGGAGCCAGTCTTGATAAATTGAATATATTTGGTCTCAAGAGTCATGATTGGCACATATGGATTGAGCGGGTAATGCCGGTGATGTTGCGTGGCTTCATCCCTGAGGATGAATGGCTAGTACTGGCAGAACTCAGCTATTTCTTCCGTGTTCTTTGTGCGAAAGAACTATCGCCTGGTGTGCTAGAAGAAATGGAAGAGTTGGCGCCGGAGTTGATCTGCAAGTTAGAGAAGATCTTTCCACCGGGCTTCTTTAATCCAATGCAACATTTGATTTTGCATCTCCTGACCGAGGCAAGATTGGGGGGGCGTGCAAAATCGTTGGTGCTACCCAACTGAGAGGATGCAGAAGACGCTTCGACAAAAATGTAAAAATAAACGTAGAATTGAAGCATCGATGGCTGAGGCATTCATCACTGAGGAGGCGGCAAACTTCGTGACAGCACACTACGAAGCCAAAAATCGTCATTTGCATAATCCGAAGCCTCGGTACAATGCTGACGACCCTAAAAAGGGTGGATCCAACCTCAGCCTATTCAAAGGGAATCTCGCACCAGCCAGTGTTTCAAATCCAGTATCTTTGGATAACGAACAATGGCGGACCATTTCGTTGTATATCTTCAACAACCTGATAGAAGTGCGGCCGTACATCGAGTAAGTTCTCGGTACATAGTTTCGCAACTTCTATTTCCTTTGAACTGCTCTTATTCCTGGATATTTCATACAGTCGATACGTCGCCTTATTCTCGTATGGAGCGGTGATCCAAAAGGATTCTGTCGAAGAGTATGAGCTTCTCGCAAAGCAAGGAGGCGGCTATCCCGGTTTCATCTCTTGGTTCAAACAAACGGTAATTTCTATTAGACTTGTAGGCTAATTTGTAGGCGGCTATCCCGGTTTCATTCGCTAATTTATGCGTAATGCAACAATCCTTTCACATTAAACTTGTAGGCTAATTCAGAGACTATGGACGTCGAATTGAGACAAGTCGCTAATGGTTTTGACTATAAGGTCCGTTCATTTGACAAATACGACATCAACGGGTATCGCTTTCGTACATATGGCAAAGAGCTATCTATGGCCGACCGAAAGTCTACAAATTGTTGTGTATCTGCTATCGGCGAAGGAGGTACCGAGTATTATGGGAGAGTTGAAGCAATTTATGAACTTCTATTCTATGGTGAAAACCCACCGAATGTCGTAGTCTTCAAATGTTATTGGTTTCAGCCGAAGGAGACTAGAAGGACTCATGAACATATAGGGCTAGTTGAAATCAACCAAAGCACCCATTTAGATGTTCCTGATGTCTATATTACGGCTCAACAGGCGACCCAAGTATTCTATCTACCGTGGGCCTGCCAAACTAATCCAAATCTGAAAGGTTGGGATGTCGTTTATGAAGTGCCGCCACGTGCTAGACTATCTCCCCCAAAGGAAGAGGATTATGAACCTCACATTAACCCATACACATATGAAGGAGAATTCTTCCAAGAGACACGTCTTTCCAAAAAGCGTTTCAAGAACCGCTATACTTCACCCCAAAACATTGAAGTAGACAGCGATAGTGAATCCGACATCACCCCAGAGGAGGAACAAGAAGAGCCGGAACAAGAAGAGGTTACTGCTGCGGATGACCTGTCATTGCTTGACCGATTACGTCAAGGTGGCCTTCCACATGTTGATGCCACTGAACCCTATGAGCCCGTCATTGATTATAGTGATGATGATGATTATGCATTTATTGATGATACTTATCGAGATTATTAGTAGTGTCAGGTATTAAATTTTTTAATGTTGTACTTGATGATGATACACTTAAGTGATACACATATTATTATTCATGTCGGTCTTTTTTTTATGTTGTACTAATTTCGTTTACTGTTTTTCATGGCAAGTGTTGAAAGATGGTGGGCGCTGGTCGGGAGCGCGCCAAGGCCCCTTCTTCGTCGGCGCGTGGTCTGAGGTCTTCGATTCCAGACGCACCTCTCCGCCGAGCGTTGCTGGACAGTATGTCCACACCGCCGGGCCCTTCTTCGTCGACCGCGGTGCCCAGCAGGGGACGAGGTAGGAAGAGAGGAGGTGGGGCACGTGGTCGCGGGAGAGGAGGTAGGGTGACTGCTAGGGCGCCTTCCTCGCCGCCACCCCCAGCTGTTTCACCCGAGCACGTGACTGCTAGGGTGGACTCGTCCGAGAAGGAGGCTACACGGACTCCGGTCCACGAGCCTCCAGTCCACGGGTCTTGGGCCCACGAGCCTCGGGTCGACTGGCCTTCGGCCCACGAGACCCCGGAGGAGCACACGTCCGGATGGGGTACCTGGCCGGATCAGCCCGAGGAGCCGAGTGGCCATGCTGATGATGGCGGGGAGCCGACTGATCTTGAGGAGGAGGGTGGCACCGTCTACCAGCGTGGTGCTACACGGCTCCCGTCCGTGCCGGCGACCCGCGAGCAGAGGTGGTTGATTTTCCCTGATGGGGAGAGGTACGTAAGTGCATTTAATATTTTTGTACCTTCTGCATTCATGTTTCTTCAAATAACTAATGTGTTGGCCTTGTCATGCTGCAGGGGTTGGGACCACCATCATAGTGTCCGCCGGCCCAACTCCGTCCTTGGAGTTCTTTGCCGGCAAAACTTCCCAGGGTTTGTCACGTTGCCTGGTGAGGGTAGGCTTCCAGAGCTTGGATTGAGGTGGGAGCACTACGTGGCTGCCCCGGCCCCGCCGGATGAGATTATCGACGGTGTCGTGTGCGACACGAGGGCAGACATGGTGATCAGAAAGTTCTGGGTAATTTCTCCTTTACACATTTCAAAATCTTCAACTAGCTAGTTATTAATTGTACTAATCAATATTGTCTCATTTGATTGCAGACATTCTACAGGTGTGAGGAGGGATACGAGGAGGACGCGGCACATGTTATCGAGAACGTCTGCAAGCGCCTACTCCAGAACTTACGGCACGAGGCTCGGGTGCAGGCTGTTCGAGACTACTACGCCTTGCGTGGTATCAAGAAGACCAAGCCGGCGTGCCGCGATAAGTTCCTGAGTAAGGAGCAGTACATGAAGGTAATTCTTAAGGCCTTCTACTTAAGTTCCTTCATTTAGTAATTCTTAGCCGTAGCGCTCAAGTTTCTATTTGCTAACTTAGGCGCCTCCGAGATGGTGTGCGGATCGGATGGATTGTTGGGAGGTGTTGGTCGATGAGTGGTGCTCAAAAGAATGGCTAGCCCTCCACAACGAGGCCAAGGACAAACGTGCCCAAATGGAAGGTGTGCCACACCATCAAGGCAACTCCAACTTATATCAGTTTGGGCGCAACTGGGTATGTGGTTTGCTTCATGATTCATGCAATTCATTCATCATGCTAGCTTGAGCCCTTTAATTACTAATTTTCATTGTTTCTCTCTTTCAGGCACGCCACAATAAGGCGGATAAGGTGCTAGAGGTGTACGACCTGTATGCCATGGCCCACACTGCCTCTTTCAAGAAAGTCAAGGCTTTCTCTCAGTCTGACCTCGATGATGCAAACAACTTCACCAACATCTCCTCCCACAACAAGCTCGTGAGATATAGAGATGAGGGGAAGGCGAGGAAAGGGGAGGACTTTAACCTGAGCCAGGGTCCCATTGATCCAGAGCTGGTGATGATATCTGGTGGCGGGAGGTCCCATGGCTCCATAGCCATTGGAGATCGACTTATCCGTTGTCCTAGCACTCTCCCGGAGATCAAGGCGTGCCAGTCGAGCTCCGCTCCTGAGATAAGGCCTCGTGAACGGCCAGTGCAACTCGCCATCAAGGTTAGTGATACGTACTCAGTTATCTTTCTCCATTACATTGTGTGCGCTTCCATCAATGATTACAAATGGTCATGTGAGTGGTGTTGCAGGCTGCTATACAGACTGAGAGAGATAGAACGGAGAAACTTCTGGCGGAGGCGGCGGAGAGGCAGCGGGAGATGGAGGAGAGGACGAGAAAGATGATGGAGGAGGAGAGGGCACGGAATGACATGCAGGCAAGGGCCATGTACGAGCTCCTTGTGGTAAGTTTCTTCTGCAGATTACTTGCTAGTCTTAACATTTGAGTCTCATTACTAACTAGTATGACTCTGTTGTGAAAACCAAATGTGCAGTCTGTGTGCGAGAAGTCCGGTCAGCCCGCTCCGCCGATGCCAGTGATTGCTCCTGGGAGCACGGTGAGTTTAATTTGAATGGACATTACTTGCTAGTCTTAACATTTGAGTGTCATAATGCTAACGAGACATTGGAAATGATCTTTGGTGCAGCTTAACTCAAGAAATGCATCGCACGATCCTTCTCCAGGTAGCGGCACTAGCCACCCCGCTCCTACACCTCCCTGATCACGGTAAGTTTCTCTAGTGTTTTGCTTAACAAATGCATAAAGACCTAGACTTAGCTTTATTTCCTCCAATATGCTTACCATAATGACCTAGAGTTAGCTTCTTTTCCTCCAAAATGACCCATTTTACCTAGGTTAGCTTATAAATGATGCAGTTCATCCAAGTTAGCTAAAAAATGACCCATTTTACCTAGATTAGCTCCTAAATGATCCATTTTACCTACGTTAGCTTTAAAATGGCCCATTTCACCTAGGTTAACTCCAAAATGACCCATCTTACCTAGGTTATCTCATAAACGATCCATTTCAACTAATTTAGCTCATAAATGATCCATTTGACCTAAGTGAGCTAAAAAACAATCCATTTCACCTAAATTAGCTCTTAAATGATCCATTTCACCTAAGTTAGCTCAAAAAGATCCATTTCAACTAAATTAGCTCATAAATGATCCATTTCAACAAAGTTAGCTCAAAAAGATCCATTTCAACTAAATTAGCTCATAAATGATCCATTTCAACAAAGTTAGCTCAAAAACGATCCATTTCAACTAAGTTAGCTCATAAATGATCCATTTGACCTAAGTGAGCTAAAAAATGATCCATTTCACCTTAGTTACCTCAAAAACGATCCATTTGACCTTAGTTAGCTCATAAACGACCCATTTCAACTTATTTAGCTCATATATGATCCATTTCACGTAAGTTAGCCCATAAATGACATACTCTTCTTGTTCTAGAATTCTTCTTGTTCTAGTCACCTATTTCTAACTTTATTATTTTTCATTTTGCAGATTTCATTCACTTGACGAAAGCTTGCATAGATGGAGTGCTCCTTATCCCTTTCTCTGTTTCTTTTGTATCGTTGAACTATGCATGTATCTTGGTAGTTGGATGAACTATGCTATGTATGATGGAACTTGGTAGTTGGATGGAACATATGTGATGGAACTATGTATGATGGAACTCTGCATGTTGGATGGATATCTTATATGTTTGCTGTGAAAATTGTTGTCATATATATCATATATATCTTATATGTTTGCTGTGAAATATATCTATATATGTCATATATATTTGTGATGAAAATTGTTGGATTTAATAAAAAACAGAAAAAAGAGCCAATATGCAAACCCTTTGCCGTCTGCCACCGACGGCAACGGGCTCTTTGCCGTCTGCAGCGGACGGCAAAGAGGCCACATGGCATCCAGCTGTGCTTCCTGGGAGCTGACCCATTTGGTCAATTTGCCTACAGTGGCAGACGGCAAAGAGTAAAAGAGTTTGCCATTAGCGGCGGACGGCAAAGGCCTGCCATGTAGTGACGTGTAGATGACATCATATGGCAGACGACAAAGGCACTAGAAAGTTTGCCGTCCGCGGCGGACGGCAAAGGCCTGCCGTTAGCCACTTAACGGACTGAAGGCACAATTATTGCCGTCCGCCCTCTTTGCCGTCCGCGGCGGACGGCAAAGGGCCTTTGCCGTCAGCCGCCAGGAAGCAGACGGCAAAGTAGCTGTTTACCGTAGCCTACTTTGCCGGAGCCTTTTGCCGTCCGCGGCTGACGGCAAAGGCCTTTGCCGTCCGCCGTTCGTGCCTTTGCCGTCCGCCGTGGCAGACGGCAAAATAGCTGATTCCAGTAGTGCCTTTTTATACTTATCATCTGTTTTCTTTATGCATAAGAAAGTCTTTGAGCTGTCCTGCACACAGAAATAGATCACAAGAACCCTTGGCGGCTTACCGCAGGACGGGTCATAATATCTTACATACAATCATTAATTTTGAAAGAAGAGACACAGATAAGCCTGTTATGAATTATAACTTTGAAACACAACTATAATATCATACCTGTGATTTTGAATTTGCACTGCCGGTTCATGTGACCTGAACAGTAAGGGTGATAACCCAATCCTTAGAAGCCAACACTTCCAAATGTATGTTGATTGTCATACACTGGCGACTTATTATCCAAAACCAAGCTGGGTTAAATTTAAACCACACTTATACTTAGATCTGGACAAAAGTCTCAAGACAAAAACAAAGATTGTTTGCAAAAAACTTAAGCAAAATAGAAAAAAATTGAGGCTTCTGATTCGAATACGATCAGTAAACCAGACCAAAGGGTTAAGCTAGGATTCGAATACGATCATGTAGCCCCCAGTGGCTTTGGCGTTGCGCCGATCAAGAGGGTACCGACAGCTATGTTCTCTTTGGTTCGAATACGACCTATGTTTGAACAGGAAGCCCCCAAATGACCTTGAGAGTTTTTTAACGACTCTGATTCGAATACGATCAAAGTCGGACCCAAAAGGGGTTAAGCTATGATTCGAATACGATCAAGAAGCCCCCTGGTGAGTTTGGCATTGTGCCGATCAAGAGGGTACCGACAGCTATGTTCTCTTTGGTTCGAATACGACCTATGTTTGAATAGGAATCCCCCTAATGATCATGAGGTTTAATGGATAGATTCGAATATGATCATGAGCCGGACCAAAGGGTTAAGCTGGATTCGAACACGATCAGCCCCCAATTGGTCGTTTGAAATTATGATGATGAGGACATATGATCATTGAGGATGAAAAGGACAGAGGTCTTGCTTTATTACTTATCATAATATATACATCGTCAAAATATGTACATCATGAGAGCCGGTGGCTCAAGTATAATAAGGCCAAAGATGAGCGATATTCCATGGCCGGCGGGTCTCTTCCTCCGACTTACGTGAGTCTTTGTGCTCTCGAACATCGATAAGGTAGTATGACCCGTTGTTCAAGTTCTTGCTAACCACAAAAGGCCCTTCCCATGGTGGGGATAACTTGTGTGCATCAGTTTGATCCTGGATGAGCCGGAGCACCAAGTCGCCTTCTTGAAAGGTTCTGGACTTAACTCGGCGGCTGTGATAACGGCGCAGGTTCTGTTGGTAATTCGCCGAGCGGGCTGCTGCCAAGTCACGCTTTTCATCAAACAAGTCGAGTGCATCCTGACGGGCTTGTTCGTTATCAGCTTCAACGTAAGCCGCCACGCGGGGCGAGTCATGACGGATGTCACTAGGTAGAACCGCCTCTGCTCCGTAAACCATGAAGAAAGGTGTATAACCTGTAGACCTGTTAGGGGTAGTATTGATGCTCCATATCATAGAGGGTAACTCCTCCACCCAACAACCCGGCGTCCGTTGTAAAGGAACCATAAGCCGGGGCTTGATGCCTTTCAAGATTTCCTGATTGGCTCTTTCAGCTTGAACATTGGATTGGGGGTGAGCTACTGATGAAACATCAAGCCGGATATGCTCACGTTGACAGAACTCCTCCATGGCGCCCTTGGACAGATTAGTACCGTTGTCAGTTATAATGCTGTGTGGAAAGCCAAAACGAAAGATCACCTTTTTCATGAATTGAACCGTCGTGGTTGCGTCACACTTACTAACCGGCTCCGCCTCAACCCACTTTGTGAATTTGTCAACCGCCACCAGAAAGTGAGTCTTTTTATCTTTGGACCTTTTGAAAGGCCCAACCATGTCGAGCCCCCAGACTGAAAACGGCCAAGTAATTGGAATCATCCTCAATTATTGAGCCAGCACGTGAGCCCGTCGTGAGAATTTCTGGCAACCATCACATTTACTGACCAGATCCTCCGCATCAACGTGAGCCGTCAGCCAATAAAATCCATGACGGAAAGCTTTGGCCACAAGGGACTTTGAACCGGCATGATGGCCACAATCTCCTTCATGGATCTCACGAAGAATTTCTCGACCTTCCTCAGGAGAGACACAACGTTGAAACGCCCCCGTGACACTGCGATGATGCAACTCACCATTGGCAATTGTCATTGACTTAGACCGCCGGGTTATCTGTCTAGCCAAGGTTTCATCCTCAGGCAACTCGCCCCGGGTCATATAAGCCAAATATGGCACTGACCAATCTGGGATGACGTGAAGAGCCGCCACCAACTGTGCTTCCGGGTCTGGAACAGCCAAGTCCTCCTCTGTAGGCAGCTTGACAGAAGGGTTATGCAGAACATCCAAGAAGGTATTAGGTGGCACCGGCTTACGCTGAGACCCCAGCCGGCTTAAAGCATCGGCCGCCTCATTCTTTCTGCGATCAATGTGCTCCACTTGGTAGCCCTTGAAGTGTCCAGCAATGGCATCAACTTCACAGCGATAAGCCGCCATAAGAGGATCCTTGGAATCCCACTTGCCTGATACTTGTTGAGCCACCAAATCTGAGTCGCCAAAGCACCTTACCCGGCTTAAGCTCATCTCCTTAGCCATCCGAAGACCATGGAGCAAGGCCTCGTACTTAGCTGCATTGTTAGTACAGGGAAACATCAACCGTAGCACATAACAAAATTTGTCACCTCGAGGGGAAGCTAAAACAACTCCAGCCCCCGAGCCCTCCAATTGCCTGGACCCATCAAAGTGGATAGTCCAATATGTGTTGTCCGGCTTCTCTTCAGGCATCTGCAGCTCTGTCCAATCGTTGATGAAGTCCACCAGTGCTTGAGACTTGATAGCAGTGCGTGGCACATACTTTAAACCATGAGGTCCAAGTTCAATGGCCCACTTGGCGACTCGTCCTGTGGTTTCTCTATTTTGAATGATATCTCCTAAAGGAGCAGAACTAACCACACTGATGGGATGTCCCTGAAAATATTGCTTAAGCTTCCGTCTTGCCATGAACACCCCATAAACGAGCTTCTGCCAGTGTGGATATCTTTGCTTGGACTCAATAAGCACCTCACTGACGTAGTAAACCGGCCGTTGAACCGGATATTCCTTCCTAGCCTCCTTGCGCTCTACGACAATGTCCACACTGACAGCACGTGTGTTAGTAGCCACATATAATAATAATGGCTCCTTATCAATGGGAGCAGCAAGGACCGGCGGCTCAGCGAGCTGTCTCTTCAAATCTTCAAAGGCAGCGTTAGCAGCATCACTCCAGACAAAGTCGTCTGTCTTCTTCATCATCTGATACAGCGGTATGGCCTTCTCGCCTAACCGGCTTATGAACCGGCTTAAGGCAGCAATACGACCCGCCAAACGCTGAACATCATTGATACACGCCGGCTTAGCCAAAGACGTGATTGCCTTGATCTTCTCCGGGTTAGCCTCGATGCCTCTGTTAGAAACCAGAAAACCCAAAAGCTTGCCCGCTGGCACTCCAAAAACACACTTGGCCGGGTTAAGCATCATCTTGTAGACCCGGAGGTTATCAAAGGTTTCCTTCAGATCATCTATCAAGGTCTCCTTCTCTCTGGACTTCACCACAATGTCGTCCACATAAGGATGAACATTGCGCCAATCTGACTGTGAAGACAGTTCTGCACACACTGCTGATAAGTCGCCTGGGCACTCTTAAGCCCAAAAGGCATAAACACATAGCAAAAGGCTCCAAATGGAGTAATAAAAGCCGTCTTCTCCTGGTCCTTAACTGCCATCTTGATCTGATGATAACCAGAATAAGCATCCAAAAAGCTCAAACGCTCACAACCCGCCGTAGCATCAATGATTTGATCAATACGAGGGAGCGTGAAAGGATCATCCGGACAAGCCTTGTTTAAGTCCGTGTAATCCACACACATACGCCAGGTGCTGTTCTTTTTAAGCACGAGCACCGGGTTAGCCAACCACTCTGGATGGAAAACTTCAATAATGAACCCGGCCGCCAAGAGCCGGGCCACTTCCTCACCAATGGCCTTACGCCTCTCCTCATTGAATCGCCGAAGAAACTGCTTGACCGGCTTAAACTTTGGATCAATATTGAGAGTGTGCTCAGCGAGTTCTCTCGGTACACCTGGCATGTCAGAAGGTTTCCATGCAAAGATGTCTCGGTTCTCACGGATGAACTCGATGAGTGTGCTTTCCTATTTGGGATCCAGATTAGCACTGATACTGAACTGCTTAGATGAGTCGCCTGGAACAAAATCGACAAGCTTAGTGTCATCAGCCGACTTAAACTTCAGCGCCGGCTCATGTTCTGTGGTTGGCTTCTTCAAAGACGTCATGTCCGCCAGGTCAACATTGTCGTTGTAGAACTTCAACTCCTCTGTTGCACAAACAGATTCAGCATAAGCAGCATCGCCTTCCTCACATTCCAAGGCTATCTTCCGACTCCCATGCATTGTGATGATGCCCTTATGACCCAACATCTTGAGCTGTAGATAAACATAACACGGCCGTGCCATGAACTTGGCATAAGCCGGCCGTCCAAACAGGGCGTGATACGGGCTCTTGATTTTGACCACCTCAAAAGTTAACTTCTCGGCCCTAGAATCATGCTCATCTCCAAAGGCTACTTCTAGTTCAATCTTACCCACTGGGTACGCCGAGTTACCAGGCACCACTCCATGAAAAACAGTGTTGGATGTCTTAAGATTTTTATCAGTCAACCCCATGCGACGGAAAGACTCATAATAGAGGATGTTGATGCTACTGCCTCCGTCCATGAGCACCTTAGTGAATTTATATCCGCCAACCTGAGGTGCCACCACCAAGGCCAAGTGACCCGGATTGTCAACCCGGGGAGGGTGATCTTCCCTACTCCATAGAATAGGCTGCTCAGACCATCTCAAATAACGAGGCACTGCCGGCTCAACAGCGTTCACAACCCTCTTATGAAGCTTCTGGTCCCATTTGCACAAACTGGTGGTGAACACATGATACTGTCCACTATTCAGCTGATTTGGATTGCTCTGATATCCAGACTGCTGCTGCTGCTGACCTCCCTGGCCAGATTGCTGATTATAGCCACCTTGATTACCTTGAGAGCCTTGATAGTTGGAATTTGAACCGCCACCCGAGCCATGAAAACCGCCGCCACCTGAGCCGCCGCCCGGCCCATGATTTCCGTTGAACATGTTTTTCTTGAAAGCCTTCATGATCGTACAACCCTTCCATAGGTGAGTGGCCAGTTTGTGCTGAGTACCGTGCCTTGGACAGGGCTCATTTAGCAACTGCTCAAGAGTGGGACCTGACCCACCGGACCGAGGAGGTGGTCTCCCCTTACGTCATTGATTGTTGCCCTGCGCATTGGTGTTAGCCACAAACTCCGAGCTACCGTCAGCCTTACGTTTATTATTGCCTCTTTGATTCGCCGGGTTATGCTGATGACCCTTGGCATTGCCGTTCTTCTTTCCCTTCCCTGTCTTCTCATCGTCAGACTCGGGATCCTTGGTACTATCAGAGTCGGCGTACTTGACTAGAGCCGCCATTAGCTGGCCCATGTCATTACAATCGCGCTTGAGTCGCCCCAGCTTCTGTTTCAGAGGCGTAAAACGGCAATTTTTCTCCAACATTAAGACTGCAGAGCCGGCATCCATCTTATCAGATGAATGTATTATGGCTTTAACCCGGCGCACCCAATGGGTCGTGGACTCACCTTCCTCTTGCTTGCAATTAGTCAAATCCACAATTGACATGGGCTGCTTGCATGTGTCTTTGAAGTTCTGAATAAACCGGGCCTTTAACTTTGCCCATGAACTAATGGAATTAGGTGGCAGCCCCTTTAACCAAGTGCGGGCCGTCCCATCCAACATCATGGTGAAGTACTTGGCCATTGCAGCATCATTGACCTCCAGTAGTTCCATGGCCATCTCATAGCTTTCAATCCATGCCCCGGGCTGTAAATCGGCCGTGTAATTAGGCACCTTTCGAGGCCCCTTGAAATCCTTGGGCAACCGCTTGTTACGCAGAGCCGACACCAAGCAAGGGACACCTCCAGTCCTCGTGGTCACGCCTGCCTCCATAGAAGTCGTCGGATAAACCGGAAAAGATTGGTAAGCCGCCCGCTCAGCCTCTTGGTGTATCCTGTCTTGGTCAACCAAGTTAGGAGCTCCATCACACACCAGGTCATGCCAGCACGGCTGGTCACGGCGCCGGGCGTTGCTTGAAACGGCTGTTGAATCTATATGCCTGCTATAACTCGGGCTCCGGCTTGGGCGAGGGGTCGAATGAATCCTGTCTCGACTATAAGAATATGCCTCCTGCTGCGCCAGAGCCGTCTGAAGAAGT
Source organism: Triticum aestivum (assembly GCF_018294505.1). NCBI lineage: Eukaryota > Viridiplantae > Streptophyta > Magnoliopsida > Poales > Poaceae > Triticum > Triticum aestivum. The sequence continues at coordinate 181,117,881 of NC_057799.1, forward strand.
TCTCTGACCCTTCATGTTTCAATCGCCCTCGAAGAGTCGCCCTCCACCGGCAGAGCCGCCAATCGTGCCGCCGCTGCGATCATGTTCTCCAAAGGGTTAGACTAATGACCCGGTGGTGGTGGTACATAATAAGGTGGGGCAGTATTCATACGAGGAGGTTCCATCACCCGTGGTTGAACCGGCGTCCCAGCCCCGGGCGTTGCAACCCGGTTTACCTCCGGCGGGTTACTGGGGCCTGCACCGGGTGTGCGGAAGAGGTTTCTAGGATTATAAGTCGGGGGCAGACGGGATTGAGTCTTCTGGTGCCTTCTCCTCATGACCTCATTTGATGCGTTCAGATCCATCGTAAGCTGGAAAGCCTCTGATTGAATCTGCTGAGCTCGAGCATCCAAAGCCGCCCGCTCTGTGGCCATCCTGACGTCCTCCGCTACTAGGTTTTCCTTGGCTTGTGCTACCTCCTCACGTAACCGTGCCACTTCTGCATCATGTTGAGCCTGATCCGCCGGATTAACCACGGCGGTTAACAGGGATGTCATCCTATCCATGAGATCCATCAGCACCTGAGCCGGCGGGCGCGCAGGGCCTCCTGCCCCGGCTGCCGCTGACCCGGAGGTTATCGCTGCCGCAGCCGTAGAATTTTGAACTAGTTGCGTGTCAGCCATGAAGATCCCCACTCTGCTCGGCGGCTCAAAGGGGTCCGGAATACTGCTGCCATCGGAACAGCCCCCAAGCCCACCGTCTTGCAATTGATACAATGAATCCGTCTCACCCGTGGACGACTCACCATCAGAATAGATGGCCGTCTCACCGCCAGACACAGATCCATCAGAAAATTCCCCTCCATGGATACATCCCACGAAGGCACGCTTCATGGCGGGCTGAGCCCAGGCGGGCCTCGCACGCTGAGCCGTCTCGACGATGTCGGTGCAGATGTCCGGCTCAGGGCCCGGCTCGCCGATCTGGCCGATGAAGACGTGGATTCCGCCGAAGGGGACCCGGTACCCATACTCAATTGAGCCGGCGTCGGGGCCCCAGCCTGCATCGTCGATGTAGAGCTTGCCGCGACGACTCTTGGTCATCCGGCCCACAGCGTATCCCTTGAGCCCTTCGAAGCTGCCCTTCAAGAACTCAAATCCACCGTACGCAGGCCCCACGGTGGGCGCCAACTGTCGTGGAATTGTCACGGCAGATGTCCTAGTGAAAGGACTTAATCGTGGAGCCATCGCAACTAGGAAGCTTAAAGGGGTAAAATGGGACAAAGGACACAAGGGTTTATACTGGTTCGGCCCCTTGCGGTGAAGGTAAAGGCCTAATCCAGTTTGAGGTGGTATTGCTTATGTTTCGATTACTAGGGAGCGAATCCGCCTGACCTAGCTTTCGATCTGATGTTACTTGTCCTGAACCGCCGCCGGGTTGTCCCTTTATATACAGAGGTCGACGCCCAGCGGCTCACAGAGTCCCGGCCGGCTCATAAACAGTGTCCGGCTCGGTCTCTAACTATCCCTGCCTTACCATACAAGTTATGTACATATGGCGGTTTATCTCCACGGGCCTTGAGTCGCCTTTGGGCCTTGGGCCCTTAACTGAACCGCCATCTTCCAAAGCTGTCTTGGGCTTCATGAATCACCATAGGTATAACCCGGCCCCTCCTGGGCGGGTCATACCTAATAGTTATATCCCCAACACAAAGTGTCAAGAAGAGAAGATTTGTGTTGTGCCTTTGAAAACAAAAACAAAAACTAGTTCTCCAAAAGGCATTTTTAGCACCAAAAATGTTTTTCACATGGGAAAAAACTTTTCTTTGCCATGAAAATTTACGTGTAGACATAGGGCACACGTCCTTTTTTTAACAAAAAACATTTTTGTTTCACCTGAAAATAAGGATGATTGTTTTGCCCATGGGTATGGGTATCCATGGGCATACTATCCGGAAATAGTGGGAATGGATGAGACATTCTACCTATCAGCAATGGGTATTCATACCCACAAAACGTATGGACATGGCATGGGTATAAAATTATGTCGATACTTAGAAATAATTAATAAACAAAAGTCACTCCTTTAACACATGGGTGGAGAAATTTACAATTTATACATATTGCAAATCCATTGTGCTTAAAACTGAAAAAATGATGCCAAAACATAGCCAAAATATTTACAGGGTGAACCCGTCATAATAAACTTTCAATGTGCACACTCAAATTTAAGCGTTACCCTATATGTCCTAGCCGACCGAATAGACGTGTGTGTCACAATGATACATCTAGAGAGTTTAATCATTTGTTGTTATTATTGTTGTTGTTGTTGTTGTTAAAAAGCCAATATAATATAAGAAAATGGCATAGGATATTTAAGTAAAAGAAACCAAAACAGAAAAATTATGTCTCCTCGATTTGTGTCTGTAATTCCCGTGGGTGTGACTGCCCCAATACCTTTCCGATATGCATTCTCCTCGGTACCTCATGATGTGATAACATAACATGTTGAGATTCTCTTGTATTCTAGAGTATGTTTTTGGTGTTCTACTTACCGAAAGGTATTTTATTGTGGACAATCCATCTACCCTTTCTAGTTCTAAGGGCGTGTTTGGTTCAACTTCAATTGTCAACTTTTCAGTTTAAAAGCTACTCCCTCCATCCCATAATATAAGAGCGTTGGGACGGAGGGAGTAGAATCTGGACCAAAGGAGGTTTCCAGCAAACCAACTTCTCGAGAATCTAGAAAATCTGGTAGTGCATTTTGTGCAGCCAGTCTACCTCAACTTTTTGAGCTTCTCCATCAACCACTTTGTTCTGTTGCCTAGAAGTTGAAGGGTATTTACCCACCTTGCCACTGATAAGTAAAAAAATGATCCATCCTTGAGCGAGCAAACGAACAAAGAGAGTGCCCCCCTCTTGAGCAAACAACCAAAGTCACTTGGCCTCCTTCCCGAGCACGACAACTAGGGTTCCTAGCCACCCCTCCAATACTGTCGGCCCTCTATCACGGGGCCCCCAGCCGCCGAAGTCTCCGCTACCTCAACGCTGGTACAAGAGCCCAACAGCCGCTCCCGCTAAGCAGCGCCACCACCTGAGGCATGCTGGCGACTGTTCCATAGGCAGGTAGCCACCACACCTTCCTTCTCCCTCCTTCCTCCATCTTACCTCACCCTCCCTCCCTCCCTCTTGCATCCTATATTTGTTAAAATATCCTAAAAATTTTAGTGGCCATGAGCTTTCACTTGATATCGCAGAATCCCATAGCCCACATGGCATAGCTCACAACGTGCCTGGTGATTCAAGAGTATTGCATCTTTTCCATCAAGATTATCAGAATAAAAATAATAGTTGAATTGCCATATTGTCATCATTCTCCTTTCCAACATGGTTGTTGAATTCCTTACCAACGTACAAATGATTGTTTTACAGTCAATTAGCATATAAACAATATTTTAGCCCCCTAGACATTGCAAAAAATTCATATCAAATATACAAGTTTATAGTTGTCTCAAATGAACAACTTTTAGCTTTTCCACAGTTCTCAGCTCACATCTTTCTTAGCTCGCATATCTTTTTCGAAATCCATAGCTCAACCAAACACACCCTAAGTCCATCGTTCCACCTCCAAGACCAAATAGATGGCAACATTTGCATCAAGTGTGAGTGCTTAGTCGAGCGTAACATCGTTAAACTTTGTAGCTCCCTAAGGTACACTTAGATCTTTATTTTGAAAAAGAAAATACTCTTTTGTAGAGGCATCGTCATGTAAGTCACGCTGCAGGGGGAGATGTTACTGTTGCCACCAACAACATATGCATCTGCGGGGCAGGAGGTAGCGAGACGTGACTGTAATGGCGGCATGGGGGTGGACTACTCCGAGCATGGGCACGATATAGAAGCACCTTGGATCTTGTTGACCTAGATCGAATGGAATATTTTTTTTAGAACATATAAACACTTCTGCGAATATTCATTTATGCACCCAAACTCATTTGATCTTGGTGAACAGTAAAATTAGAGATTTATTAGAATTTTTTTAAAAGATTAGTTTTTTTTCATAGAAGATGTTTGAGCGTGTAAGGTCCTTGCCAATTTTCAGTGTATTTGGACATCTGAGTAGCTCTCAGTAAAACAAAATCGTTCCAAATAGTTCATGAACAATTTTTTTTTTCACACACGCCCTGATTTTGTTCTTTTTTGCCGAGGGCTATTCAAATGTCCAAACACGCTGAATATTGGCACGAACCTCACACACTCAAACATCTTCCTTGCAAGAAAAAAAATCAGTTTTTTTACTCTTTCTAATATATTTTTTTGATTTCACTGTTTACAGACAGGAGCCTTTTTTTAGATCAGATCACATTAGCTCGGGAGCAATTTCACCGCTCTTTGTTATTGTTTTTTTTTAAGATCTGCTCCTTGTTATTGTTGGGAAGTTATTGTTGGGGAGTACTCCCTCCGTTTATAAATATTTATCTTTCTAGAGATTTCAATAAATAACTACATATGAAGCAAAATGAGTGACTCTACACTCTAAAATATGTTTACATACATCCGTATATGATACTTCATTTGAAATCTCTAAAAGGACAAATATTTAGAAACGGAGGGCAGGCAAATAGATGGATCAGGCCTGCTTAAAATTCCAGCAGCCCACATACACGTAGTGGCCTCCTCTCGAAAGAAAACAAAAAAGAACGTATACGTGACCTCAAAAGAAAAAAAAAGATGTATTTTGTTTTTTTCTCGGAAAAGACTACACGTAGCTTTGCCTCTACGCTACGTATGATTGTACAAATACGGCGTAGACGCTACGTATACGTATCTCTACGGGCCGCTACAGCCGATCTCGTCTCCTTCGATCTCGCGAAAGCAAACCCTAGCGCTCTCGCGAAAAGCTCCTTGATCCATCGCCATGGCGCCATCGGCTTCCGACGTCCTGCGCCTCGACGGCAACGGGAACCCGAGGACGCTCCGCCTCTTGGCGTCGCTCGTGGAGGCCGAGTCCCGCCGCTTCGCCGCCGCCGCCTCCGAGCCCGCGGAGAACGACCTCGTCCGGGCGTTCCGCGGCGGCGCGACCCCGGCCGTCCCCATCGCCGAGTTCCTCGAGCGCCTCCAGCGCTGCAACTACTTGTTTGATGGCGCCGTCTACGTCCTCGCGGCGGCGTACCTCGCGCTCTTCATGCGCAGCCCCGCCGCGCTCGAGGCCGGGATCGTCGTCGAGCCGGCCACCGCGCACCGCCTGATTTCCGTGGCGGTCCTGCTCGGTGCCAAGTTCAGCAGCCCGAGGTACTACGAGAGGCGGGTGGAGTCGTTCCAGGTATGCTCGGGCGAGTCCATCCGGTCCACCGAGCTGTGCCCGCTCGAGTTGCTGTTCCTACGCGCCCTCGACTACCGGGTCTTCATCGACGACGAAGAATTCCGGCGCTTCTTCAGGATCCTGGAACGCCGTCCAGCTCCAGCGCGCAGCGTGGCTTGTGCAGCGAAGAAGAGGAAGGCCGAGGAGGAGGTGGAACCACGCCGCGTGCGAGCTTGCCAGCTAGCCGCCCGCTACGGCATCTCAGGATTCAACCAGAGCTAAGTTTTCAATTCTCTCTCTCTCACTATTGCATCCTCGAATTGTTTCTTGCATTGCATTTGAATCATGCCACTCAGGAACTCACCACGCTTTCCTTCTGTCGCTTACTTGGTACTACTTACTGTCGTTTCTGTGTTTTCAATGGAGGTTGTTTCCGGTGGAGATCCATCCAGCAGAGGGAAGGAGTCAGAGGACGAGAAGCCAGAGCTCACAGCAGACGGAGATCAAATGTTCGCCTAAATGTCAAGTCTGTCAGATTGAGTACGACAAGGGTTAGTCCACTTGAGTCCACTGTTGTCGTCTATGTCTAGTCTTGGCTAAGAAGTAGCGTGTTACAGTCAGTTAATCATTACTCCCTCCGTCACAAAATAAGTGTCGCCGATTTAGTATTAAATCCAGACACTTATTTTGAGACCGAGGGAGAGTCCTTGTGTAAGATTCTTTTGATATATCAATAAAGAGTATTCGATGTTTTGCACGATGGCTTATAGCGTCGTGCAATTCACGTGTCCAGAAATTATTTAGCCCAAATCAGAGTCTAGTGTTCTCGTCTAGCTATTCTGTTACGATCAGCTATTCATTAGTACTGTAAGATCATCAAGTTTTCAATTTCAAAGATCAATAAAGAGTATACTTTTTGCTGGATTTGAAATCTTTGAAATATGCAAATCGATCACTGACCTGCATGGACAATTTACAGTATTTCCCTGTGTTCTTCTTTCATAACATAATAAGTCTTGAAGGAAACGAAAGGATTGTTCTCAGTCTCATGTCTAGGGCCAAAAGACATACATGTTCTGAGCAGGAAACAAGAATATATACTTATAACCCTGATGCACAATCGATTCACAATAATGCATCTTACACGCACACCTGCATTGACAACTGCTGTGATGGCCATGAGAATGTGGCCACATAATTAACCCAACACTTCATACAACAAGATCACACCAATCACTTTGAGTTCTGGATTCGAATGGCTGCTCTGGCTAGTGACTATGACTCCACTGAATCTGACACGAAAAGAAGACAACAAATCAGAGAACTGACAAGAATTCTCCACTAAAAAATGTATATGTGCAAACATGAACTGATTATAGGTATACATATGACCAAATATAAGAGCAGTTGGTAAAACTTATGAGAAATAGTCAAATTTTACATAAATAACAGGACTACACTGCAAATATATATTAATCTCAACTGAAACTGAGAAATGCATAGGCACTGGAATCATGTGTTTATCATCGTAACTATGCAATACAGTTGGAAACATATAGGGCAGAGAGATCACGGTGACCAACAAAAAAATGAATCACAAAATTAGATAAATAAAATTGATAGCTTCATAATAGAGACAATCAAACAGTAATCAGATATTGAGGGCTAAATATCTTCGAAGCACAAGTTCTTGCCAGTTCACCACTTTGATTGGTTCTGATGAGATTCAGAGTAATGATTCAGACTCTAAGTTGCAGCCATACCAGTTAATTTGATTTATTTCAAAATCATGAAAAATTACAGATGAGATGATGACCAAAAAAGTAATTTTGGTGACCTTATATCTATCAAGAAAAGTGGACAAGATAAGTCATGCTTGACTGGATTTTAACTTATATTCCTTCCCTATTAGATTAACCATAAAACACCCTGCATAATAGTTGGTTATTGTCATCTTGTTGGAGCCAAGACAACACACAATCTACCAAGGAAAAGCAATCACATCCAAGGAAGAAGACATGAAGCTTTGTCTGTTTGCTAGGTTCAGCTATGTGCCTACATCCGCAGGAGCCGCAGGGTCTCTGCCCAGATATATTTCTTATCATGGTTGTTCGAGTTACATCTCACAATTGCATACGTAAAAGGATATAAACCTGAGTATAGTACATTTACACAACTACTGCTTCCCAGATTAGGCAATCCCTTTATCTTTGCATATATTTGTCACACACAAAAGATTTAGTGATTTCTGCAATTCCACTTGGTCTCTGAATGGTGGATGGATATTACTTAATGACCTATGGTGTGGAAGACCCTTTCTTTACTTGTCTGAATAATCAAGATGGCAAGCAAATACTATCGCTCCTGATTTAAGTTAGTTCTCCCAGAAGCTCAGGAGAAATAAACACAACCCTTTAAACAAGACTTGCCTAATTCAATAATGAACTATCAAGCACCAAACAAGTTAGAATGTGATAACTATGCAGGTAGGGAGATAATTAGAATGCAACAGAGTATTTACCCCTTCATATTGTCTGTGACGACAGCGATGGTGGGAAGTTGGTATATATGTGTGCGCGTAGGATGTGATGCTTCAACCTGCAGACGCTCTCAAGCTGCAATGTCTTGACATCCAGTGAGAAACATTCCAAGTCTGACATCTCTAATGATGATGAACTTGGGGAGTCATCTTCTGATCTTAGTAGTAGCAAGTACCTCTCTGTTGCACCTCTCAGGAAATACCGGTAACCGGATTCCAATGGGATCGTCTTCTCCATCTGCCACTGGTTGAAACTCTGACCTTCGTTTTGCCTAATGGTATAGTAGAGGTCAAATGTGCCATCTGCATCGTGTTCACGGACAGCAAACATCCCAGGTCTGCCTTCCCCTGCATCCACAATGGCAATCGGTGGCCTTTGGCAGCCGGGTGGGAGGTCGGCAATGGAGAACTCCATCCTCCTGGTGTCAAGCATGAGCAATTTCTGCCTCCAGTCCATGACCCAGTAGAAGCAGGCACAAGCGTATTGTCGGCCGAAGAACACAGGGCTCTTGGACGACGCCGTCGACACGCCAGTGCCCACTAACAAATCGCCCCAGCCCTGAGACGCAACGGCTCGCCATTCTCCGGTGCTCGAGGAGAAGACGAAGGCGACCAGCTTCGTTTTGCACTGCGCCATCCAAATCACTCTGAATGCCGTTTCTTCCGCCTCCTCCTCGCCTGGGGGAGCCAGGAAGGGCTCGCACCAGCGCTCCAACTCCACGCGGAGCGGGTGCTCCACCGAAGCGGCCAGGTCGTCAGGGATTGGGGGGAGCTGGAGGCACCGCCGGTGGAGAGGGTCGCACACCGCGAGCTCCGTGAAGACAGGGGATTCCTCGCCAGCGTCGTCCTCGGGGGTGCGGTCGAGGAGGACACGGCCGTCGCGGACGTCCCGGACGATCCAGCTGTCGTGGGAAGGGAGGAAGGAGTAGGAGAAATCCGCGGCGAGGGAGACGGCGCGGGCGGCGGGAGCGGAGGCGTGGGGCGGGCGGGCGGGGTGGAAGCCGTTGTGGTTGAGGAAGCCGAGGAAGGGCCGGGCGTGGAGGGAGCGGAAGCGCCGGAGGAATGCGCGGTCCGTGACGAGCCGGCGGAAGGCGACGCAGGCCGCGGAGGCGCGGACGAGGTCAGCCGGGGTGGACAGCAGGAGGAAGATCTCCGCCAAGAGGTCGTCGGTGACCAGCAGGGAGCTCATTTCCGCCATTTCCTGGCTGGTCGCCGGTGGGGTAGATGAAGGAAGGAGCTTTGGCGTCGCTGAATCGGAACTCGGCAGCTGCGTTGGCCTGGAAGGTCAAATGTCTCAAAGTGCTTGCTGCTCGATCGGGGCAAAGTCCCAGCAATAAAATGGTTTGGCCTACAAAGTCAGAAGTGGTTACTCCCATGTGAAAGCGCACTCTGCCTCTTGTGACCAAGTCTCTCTCTCTTCTTTTTTTGTTTTTATTGCTTCTTTGCAAAAATAAATTATGTCATCATCCTGGAACCAGTAACGCATAAATCATGTCAAACCAAAACCGATCAATATCCGAATGAAACGGATTGAAACTTCTAGAAAAACATCTGTGGTGCAAAATTAAGGAAAAAAGTAATTAAAAAAAGAGAGAGAATTTGAGGCATGTGTGAGACCAAAGAGACTGATTCCTTTCTCCGGGCCTATTTCTTTGTTTGCGTCAGAGAATCCTGCACCCTGTTCGCAATCAATGCAAACTAACTTACGAACACATCTCTCCATAATCTATCCCTTTGTTTGACCGGTGGGTCCCCCCCCCCACCCCACCCCCTGATTCTAACCAATTCTGGACACCACAACTTGTAACTTAATTCCCGTAAAATCATCAGGTAGGAAGTCCGTTTGTTCTTTTTTGGAGAAAAAATCTTTTGATCTATTCATCAACTATTAAGGCAGTACAAAAAACACGAGAAGTAACATAAATTAAATCTGAATTCATAGATCACCAAGCAACAACTATAAGCATTGGAACGAGCCAAAGGCACATCGCCGTCATCGCCTCTCTCTTATCGACATTGGGCAAACTTGGTTGTAGTAGACAGTTGAGAAGTCATCGCACTAAGACCCCACAGGACCGGCGCACCATAACAGCAACTGTCATCGATGAAGAGAATCGCAGACAGATAGGATTTAACATTAGACAGACGAACGAAGACCGCATCGAAGCAGGTCCATCGAAGACAACCACTGACCGAGTCATGTGAGAACTGCCGGAGACACACTTTCACACGCCCTTTGACGTCACTACACACATCACCAGGGCGGGAGGTAAGCGTGAAGAACCTTATTCCATCTGCGGTGGCCACGTCTTAATGAGCATGACACAAACCCTAACCAAACTCGGAAGAACACCTAAAAATGGAGTCATCTCACCAGCAAGGGCTGTGATCCAGCATGCCTCCATGGCCCTAAGGCTATAGGAGACGAGGCTGACCAGTGGTTGCACCGACGGGAGGCAGAAACCCTAGTCACATGTTCGCCCGAGAGGAGAGACGAAGGGGTATGAGCCCTTTGCTATTTAATGTTTGTGATAAGTCTATTTGTTATTTAACTCTGAGTGTGCAATTCTATTTATTTATTTAACTCTCGGTGATCAAGTCTAAGCTGACAGGACTTACTCCTATTAACTTGAATGTCAATGAGGCTAATTTTTTCTTCTCAAAAGAATTGCGGTAAAAAGGGTACTTTCCTTTCAAGTATTTGGGGTTCCCCTATATTTTGGCAAAAAGGAACATCTACAGGCAATGAATGATAGCATCATTAAAATAATCTCTTGTTGGATGTGTAAGAACCTATCATGTAGGGGTTGAAGGAAATATGCCCTAGAAGCAATAATAAAGTTGTTATTTTATATTTCCTTATATCATGATAAATGTGCCGGAAACTTGGTACATGTGTGAATACATAGACAAAACAGAGTGTCCCTAGTATGCCTCTACTTGACTAGCTTGTTTATCAAAGATGGTCATGTTTCCTGACCATAGACATGTGTTGTCATTTGATGAACGAGATCACATCATTAGGAGAATGATGTGATGGACAAGATCCATCCGTTAGCTTGGCATAATGATCGTTTAGTTTTATTACTATTGCTTTCTTCATGACTTATACATGTTCCTCTAACTATGAGATTATGCAACTCCCGAATACCGGAGGAACACCTTGTGTGCTATCAAACGTCACAACATAACTGGGTGATTATAAAGATGCTCTACAGGTGTCTCCGGAGGTGTTTGTTGAGTTGGCATAGATCAAGATTAGGATTTGTCACTCCGTGTATCGGAGCGGTATCTCTGGGCCCTCTCGGTAATGCACATCACTATAAGCCTTGCAAGCAATGTGACTAATGAGTTAGTTGCAGGATGATGCATTACGGAACGAGTAAAGATACTTTCTGGTAACGAGATTGAACTAGGTATGATGATACCGACGATCGAATCTCGGGCAAGTAACATAACGATGACAAAGGGAACAACGTATGTTGTTATGCGATTTGACCGATAAAGATCTTCGTAGAATATGTAGGAGCCAATATGAGCATCCAGGTTCCGCTATTGGTTATTGACCGGAGATGTGTCTCGGTCATGTCTACATAGTTCTCGAACCCGTAGGGTCCGCACGCTTAACGTTCGATGACAATTTGTATTATGAGTGATGTGATTTGATGACCAAAGTTTGTTTGTAGTCCCGGATGAGATCACGGACATGACGAGGAGTCTCAAAGTGGTCGAGAGGTAAAGATCGATATATTGGAAGGCTATATTCGGACATCGGAAAGGTTCCGAGTGATTCGGATATTTTTCGGAGTACCGGAGAGTTACGGGAATTCGCCGGGGAAGTAGTGGGCCTTAATGGGCCATACGGGAAAGGAGAGAAGGGCCTCAAGGGGTGGCCGCACGCCCCCCCATGGGCTGGTCCGAATTGGACTAGGAGGGGGGCCTCCTTCCTTCTCCCCTCTTCCTCCTTCCCTTCCTTCTGTTCCACTTTCGGTCCACGTTTAGGCCTCAGGGAGCCACACGTGAGGGGGAGTGTTGACGTATAATGTGATGCCTAGTCTCTTCCATCAGATCGGTCTTTTGGTTGCATTGGCTAGAGCGTGCACTTCTACAATAGGAAAGGGGGGCCGAATCCTACCTGGACCGGGAGTCCAAGTAGGACTCCCCCTTTTGGCGCGCCCCCTCTAGGGCCGGCGTCCTCTTCCCCCCTCCTTTATATATGTGGGAGGGGCACCCCAAAGACACACAAGTTGATCTCTTAGCCGTGTGCGGTGCCCCCTCCACAGTTACTAACCTCGGTCATATCGTCGTAGTGCTTAGGCGAAGCCCTGCGCCGGTAACTTCATCATCACCGTCACCACGCCGTTGTGCTGACGGAACTCTCCCTCGGCCTCAGCTGGATCTAGAGTTCGAGGGATGTCACCGAGCTGAACATGTGCAGATCGCGGAGGTGCCGTGCGTTCGGTACTTGATCAGTTGGATCGCGAAGACGTTCGACTACATCAACCGCGTTACTTAAACGCTTCCGCTTTCGGTCTACGAGGGTACATAGACACACTCTCCCCTCTCGTTGCTATGCATCTCCTAGATAGATCTTGCATGTTCGTAGGAATTTTTTTGAAATTACTGCGTTCCCCAACAGTGGCATCCGAGCCAGGTCTATGCGTAGATGTTATATGCACGAGTAGAACACAAAGAGTTGTGAGCGATAATAGTCATACTGCGTAGCAACATATCACACTTTGATTCGGTCGTATTGTTGGATGAAGCGGCCCAGACCGACATTACATGACCGCGTTCATGAGACTGGTTCTACCGCCCTGCTTCGCACACAGGTGGCTAGTGGGTGTCTGTTTCTCCAACTTTAGTTGAATCGAGTGTGACTACGGCCGGTCCTTGTTGAAGGTTAAAACAACACACTTGACAAAAAATCCTTGTGGTTTTGATGCGTAGGCAAGAACGGTTCTTGCTAGAAGCTCGTAGCAGCCACGTAAAACTTGCAACAACAAAGTAGAGGACGTCTAACTTGTTTTTGCAGGGCATGTTGTGATGTGATATGGTCAAGACGTGATGAGATATAAATTGTTATATGAGATGATCATGTTTTGTAAAGTTATCGACAACTGGCAGGAGCCTTATGGTTGTCTCTTTATTGCATAAGATGCAAGCGCCATATAATTGCTTTACTTTATCGCTATGCGATAGCAATAGTTGCAAAAGCAATAGTTGGCGAGACGACCATGCGACGACACATTGATAGAGATCAAGATGATGGAGATCATGGTGTCATGCCGTTGACGATGGAGATCATGATGGTAGTTTGGAGATGGAGATCAAAGGCACAAGATGATGATGGCCATATCATGTCACATATTTTTGATTGCATGTGATGTTTATCTTTTATGCATCTTATTTTGCTCAGTACGATGGTAGCTTTATAAGATGATCCCTTACTAAATTTCAAGATATAAGTGTTCTCCCTGAGTATGCACCGTTGCGATAGTTCTTCGTGCTGAGACACCACGTGATGATCGGGTGTGATAAGCTCTACGTTCACATACAACGGGTGCAAGCCAATTTTGCACACGCAGAATACTCAGGTTAAACTTGACAAGCCTAGCATATGCAGATATGGCCTCGGAACACTGAGACCGAAAGGTTGAACGTGAATCATATAGTAGATATGATCAACATAGTGATGTTCACCATTGAAAACTACTCCATCTCACGTGATGATCGGACATGGTTTAGTTGATATGGATCATGTGATCATTTAGATGACCAGAGGGATGTCTATCTAAGTGGGAGTTCTTAAATAATATGATTAATTGAACTTTAATTTATCATGAACTTAGTCCTGATAGTATTTGCATATCTATGTTGTAGATCAATAGCTCACGTATAGCTTCCCTGTTGTATTTTTGATATGTTCCTAGAGAAAAATAAGTTGAAAGATGATAGTAGCAATGATGCGGACTTGGTCCGTGATCTGAGGATTATCCTCATTGCTGCACAGAAGAATTATGTTCTTGATGCACCGCTAGGTGACGGACCTATTGCAGGAGCAGATGCATACGTTATGAACGTTTGAACAAAGCTCAGTATGATGACTACTTGATAGTTTAGTGCACCATGCTTTATGGCTTAGAACCGGGACTTCAAAAATGTTTTGAACGCCACAGAGCATATAAGATGTTCCAAGAGTTGAAATTGGTATTTCATACTCATGCCCGTATCAAGAGGTATGAGACCTCTGACGGTACTTTGCCTACAAGATGGGGGAGAATAGCTCAACCAGTGAGCATGTACTCAGATTGTCTGGGTACTACAATTGCTTGAATCAAGTGGGAGTTAATCTTCCAGATAAGATAGTAATTGACAAAGTTCTCTAGTCACTATCTCCAAGTTAATAGAACTTCGTGATGAACTATAATATGCAAGGGATGATGAAGTAATTCCCGAGCTCTTCGTGATGCTGAAATCGACGAAGGTAGAAATCAAGAACGAGCATCAAGTGTTGATGGTTAACAAGACCACTAGTTTCAAGAAAAAGGCAAAGGGATAGAAGGGGAACTTCAAGAAGAACGGCAAGCAAGTTGCTGCTCAAGTGAAGAAGCCCAAGTCTGGACCTAAGCCTGAGACTGAGTGCTTCTACTGCAATGGAAACGGTCACTGGAAGTGCAACTACCCTAGATACTTGGCGGATAAGAAGGATGGCAAAGTGAACAAAGGTATATTTGATATACATGTTATTTATGTGTACTTTACTAGTGTTTATAGCAAACTCTAGGCATTTGATGCTGGTTCAGTTGCTAAGAGTAGTAACTCGAAACGGGAGTTGCAGAATGAACAGAAACTAGTTAAGGGTGAAGTGACGATGTGTGTTGGAAGTAGTTCCAAGATTGATATGATCATCATCGCACACTCCCTATACTTTCGGGATTAGTGTTGAACCTAAATAAATGTTATTTGGTGTTTGCGTTGAGCGTGGATATGATTTGATCATGTTTATCGCAATACGGTTATTCATTTAAGTTGGAGAATAATTGTTGTTCTGTTTACATGAATAAAACCTTCTATGGTCATACACCCAATGAAAATGGTTTGTTGGATCTCGATCGTAGTGATACACATATTCATAATATTGAAGCCAAAAGATGCAAAGTTAAATAATGATAGTGCAACTTATTTGTGGCACTGCCGTTTAGGTCATATTGGTGTAAAGCGCATAAAGAAACTCCATGCCGATGGGCTTTTGGAATCACTTGATTATGAATCACTTGATGCTTGCGAACCATGCCTCATGGGCAAGATGACTAAGACTCCGTTCTCCGGAACAGTGGAGCGAGAAACTGACTTATTGGAAATAATACATATTGATGTATGCGGTCCGATGAGTGTTGAGGCTCGCGGCAGGTATCGTTATTTTCTGACCTTCACAGATGATTTGAGTAGATATGGGTATATCTACTCGATGAAACATAAGTCTGAAACATTTGAAAAGTTCAATGAATTTCAGAGAGAAGTGGAAAATCATCGTAACAAGAAAATAAAATTTCTGCGATCTGGTCGTGGAGGAGAATATTTGAGTTACGAGTTTGGTCTTCATTTGAAATAATGCGGAATAGTTTCGCAACTCACGCCACCTAGAACACCACAGCATAATGGTGTGTCCGAACGTCGTAACTGCACTTTATTAGATATGGCGTGATCTATGATGTCTCTTACCGATTTACCACTATTGTTTTGGGGTTATGCATTAGAGACAGCTGCATTCATGTTAAATAGGGCACCATCTAAATCCGTTCAGACGACACCGTCTGAACTGTGGTTTGGCAAGAAACCTAAGCAATTGTTTCTTAAAGTTTGGGGCTGCGATGCTTATGTGAAAAGGCTTCAACCTGATAAGCTCGAACCCAAATCGGAGAAATGTGTCTTCATAGGATACCCAAAGGAGAATGTTGGGTACACCTTCTATCATAGATCCGAAGGCAAGATCTTTGTTGCTAAGAATGGATCCTTTCTAGAGAAGGAGTTTCTCTTGAAAGAAGTGAGTGGGAGGAAAGTAGAACTTGATGAGGTAATTGTACCTTCTCCCGAATTGGAAAGTAGTTCATCACAGAAATCAGTTCTAGTGATGCCTACACCAATTAGCGAGGAAGCTAATGATGATGATCATGAAACTTCAGATCAAGTTACTACCGAACCTCGTAGGTCAGCCAGAGTACGTTCCGCACCAGAGTGGTACGGTAATCCTGTTCTGGAAGTCATGTTACTAGACCATGACAAACCTACGAACTATGAGGAAGCGATGATGAGCCCAGATTCCGCGAAATGGCTTGAGGCCATGAAATCTGAGATAGGATACATGTATGAGAACAAAGTGTAGACTTTGATTGACTTGCTCGAGGATTAGCAAGCCATTGAGAATAAATGGATCTTCAAGAGGAAGACGGACGCTGATAGTAGTATTACTATCTACAAAGCTCGAATTGTCGCAAAAGGTTTTCGACAAGTTCAAGGTGTTGACTACGATGAGTTTTTCTCACTCATATCGATGCTTTAGTCTGTCTGAATCATGTTAGCAATTGCCGCATTTTATGAAATCTGGCACAATGGATATCAAAACTGCATTCCTTAATGAATTTGTTAAAGAAGACCTGTATATGATGCAACCAGAAGGTTTTGTCAATCCTAAAGGTGCTAACAAAATGTGCAAGCTCCAGCGATCCATCTATGGACTGGTGCAAGCATCTCGGAGTTGGAATATACGCTTTGATGAGTTGATCAAAGCATATAGTTTTATACAAACTTGTGGTGAAGCCTGTATTTACAAGAAAGTGAGTGGGAGCACTACAGCCTTTTTGATAAGTATATGTGAATGACATATTGTTGATCGGAAATGATGTAGTATTTTCTGGAAAGCATAAAGGAGTGTTTGAAAGGAGTTTTTCAAAGAAAGACCTCGGTGAAGCTGCTTACATATTGAGCATCAAGATCTGTAGAGATAGATCAAGGCGCTTGATAAGATTTTCAATGAGTACACACCTTGACAAGATTTTGAATTAGTTCAAGATGGAACAGTCAAAGAAGGAGTTCTTGCCTGTGTTGCAAGGTGTGAAGTTGAGTAAAGACTCAAAACCTGACCACGACAGAAAATAGAAAGAGAATGAAAAGTCATTCCCTATGCCTCAGTCATAGGTTCTATAAAGTATGCTATGTTGTGTACCTAACCTATTGTGTACCTCACCATGAGTTTGGCAAGAGGGTACAATAGTGATCTAGGAGTAGATCACCGGACAGCGGTCAAAATTATCCTTAGTGGGTACAATAGTGATCTAGGAGTAGATCACCGGACATCGGTCAAAATTATCCTTAGTGGAATAAGGATATATTTCTCGGTTATGTAGGTGATAAAGAGTTCGTCCTAAAGAGTTACGTCGATGCAAGCTTTTACACCAATCCGGATGACTCTAAGTCTCAATCTGGATACATATTGAAAGTGGGAGCAATTGGCTAAGAGTAGCTCCATGCAGAGCATTATAGACATAGAAAATTTGCAAAATACATACGGCTCTAAATGTGACAGACCCGTTGACTAAACTTCTCTCACAAGCAAAACATGATCACGCTTTAGTACTCTTTGGGTGTTAATCACATAGCGATGTGAACTAGATTATTGACTATAGTAAACCCTTTGGGTGTTGGTCACATGGCGATGTGAACTATGGGTGTTAATCACATGATGATGTGATCTATCAGTTTTAAGTCACATGGCGATGTGAACTAGATTATTGATTCTAGTGCAAGTGGGAGACTGAAGGAAATATGCCCTAGAGGCAATAATAAAGTTGTTATTTTATATTTCCTTATATCATGATAAATGTTTATTATTCATGCTAGAATTGTATTAACCGGAAACTTGGTACATGTGTGAATACATAGACAAAACAGAGTGTCCCTAGTATGCCTCTACTTGACTAGCTTGTTTATCAAAGATGGTCATGTTTCCTGACCATAGACATGTGTTGTCATTTGATGAACGGGATCATATCATTAGGAGAATGATGTGATGGACAAGACCCATCCGTTAGCTTGGCATATTGATCGTTTAGTTTTATTACTATTGCTTTCTTCATGACTTATACATGTTCCTCTGACTATGAGATTATGCAACTCCCAAATACCGGAGGAATACCTTGTGTGCTATCAAACATCACAACATAACTGGGTGATTATAAAGATGCTCTACAGGTGTCTCCGAAGGTGTTTGTTGAGTTCACATAGATCAAGATTAGGATTTGTCACTCTGTTTATCAGAGAGGTATCTCTGGGCCCTCTCGGTAATGCACATCACTATAAGCCTTGCAAGCAATTGACTAATGAGTTAGTTGCGGGATGATACATTAGGTACGAGTAAAGAGACTTGCCGGTAACGAGATTGAACTAGGTATGATGATACCGATGATCGAATCTCGGGCAAGTAACATACCGATGACAAAGGGAACAACCTATGTTGTTATGCGGTTTGACCGATAAAGATCTTCGTAGAATATGTAGGAGCCAATATGAGCATCCAGGTTCCGCTATTGGTTATTGACCGGAGATGTGTCTCGGTCATGTCTACATAGTTCTCGAACCCGTAGGGTCCGCACGCTTAACGTTCGATGACGATTTGTATTATGAGTTATGTGATTTGATGACCGAAGTTTGTTCGGAGTCCCGGATGAGATCACGGACATGACGAGGAGTCTCGAAGTGGTTGAGAGGTAAAGATCGATATATTCGAAGGCTATATTTGGACATCGGAAAGGTTCCGAGTGATTCGGTATTTTTCGGAGTACTGGAGAGTTACGGGAATTCGCCGTGGGAAGTAGTGGGCCTTAATGGGCCATACGGGAAAGGAGAGAAGGGCCTCAAGGGGTGGCCGCGCCCCCCCCATGGGCTGGTCCGAATTGGACTAGGAGGGGCGGCGCCCCCCTCTTTCCTTCTCCCCTCTTCCTCCTTCCCTTCCTTCTCCTAGTTGGAATAGGAAAGGGGGGGGGGCGAATCCTACTTGGACCGGGAGTCCAAGTAGGACTCCCCCTTTTGGCGCTCCCCCTCTAGGGCCGGCCTCCTCTCCCCCTCCTTTATATACGTGGGAGGGGGGAACCCCAAAGACACACAAGTTGATCTCTTAGCCGTGTGCGGTGCCCCCCTCCACAGTTACACACGTCGGTCATATCGTCATAGTGCTTAGGTGAAGCCCTGCACCGGTAACTTCATAATCACCATCACCACGCCGTCGTGCTGACGGAACTCTCCCTCGGCCTCAGTTGGATCTAGAGTTCGAGGGACGTCACCGAGCTGAACGTGTGCAGATCGCGGAGGTGTCGTGCGTTCGGTACTTGATCGGTTGGATCGCGAAGACGTTCGACTACATCAACCGCGTTACTTAAACGCTTCCGCTTTCGGTCTACGAGGATACATAGACACACTCTCCCCTCTTGTTGCTATGCTTCTCATAGATAGATCTTGCGTGTTCGTAGGAATTTTTTTGAAATTACTGCGTTCCCCAACAGGGGTATGTTGTTTTTCTCTGTTCTTGTATCACTAGCATTCCTTCTTATATGATGTACTCCCTCCATTTTTATTTACTCCACATATTAGATTTGACTGAAATCAAACCTTGTAAAGTTTGACCAAGATTATAGAAAACAATATAAAAATTTACCATGTGAAAGTACATTCAATAATGAATCTAACGGTATTGATTTATTATTGTACATGTTAATATTTTTGTTTCTAAACTTTGTCAAAATTTACAAAGCTTGACTCTGACCAAAGCTAATATACAGACTAAATAAAAACGAAGGGGGTACATGATCAAGTTTCTCAAATGGGCTATTAATGCATGTATGTCCCAATGTTTCACTTCTCCCAGGAAAATATGATGATTCTCATAAATACTCCCCCTGTCAGGAATTACTTGTCGTGAAAATGGATAAAAATGGTTGTATCTAGAACTAAAATACGTCTAGATATATTCATTTCTGCAGAAGTAATTCCGGACTTGTCGTGAAAATGGATAAAAATGATTGTATCTTGAACTAAAATACGTCTAGATGAATCCATTTCTGCGACAAGTAATTTCTGACAGGGGGTATCAACTACTTCTCCGATCCAAAATAAGTGTTGTGGCGTCGAATCAGAGGGAGTACCTAATTGGGGTTTGGTTTCTAGGGTGGAAAGTTGATGGTTTAGGTGTCCCTGATCGTAGAGAGTTTACTATGACATTGCTTGCCCCCAATGGTTAGGGAAAAAGAGTGATTAACTACCCATTAATCAATACGGTTTTGCTCGCAACAATGAAGCTAGGCTCCCATTTTGATGGGATCTTTGATGAAAGCATGCGTTAGGAAGAGTTTAAACAAAGAGAAAACATGCAGAACAGAGCCACGCTGAGAGACGGGCGCGTTGGAGTGGACATACACGTAACTCGGTGTGCGCGTCTTCTCGGTAGAGGCGGACAACGAGGCTGTGGTGACGATGACAATGTTGCTCTGGCTCGATGACCTCTTTAGCTTCTTGCCCGCGTTCTTCGCCCCACCTCTATTTCAGCCGCGGGCATGATCATTGTCTCCTAGTGCCCTCCTCGCCGACCGGTTCTAGGTTCGGATTCGGGTCGACGAGGCCCAGCGTGGCCTTGAGGGTGATCACGCCCTGCGACATTGATTTGCGCGAGTAGATCGCCGGTGATGTCTTGGCACGCTTGATGGTGCTATAAGCAGAGATCTGCTCGAGGCCCCTGGTGGGCATGGGAGGAGCGGTGTCGGCCTTGGTCTGCAATACCTGAGAGCGTGCATGGAGGCGACGGTCGTGGGATGATTAGATTGGGGTGGCGTGTTTTCTTTTTCAGCCGCTGCGTGGGCACGTGGGCTCGGGAGTCTTTCATGTTCGGAAATGTTGCATGGAAAACAAAAAAAATCTACGCACACACAAGATCTATACATGGAGATGCATAGCTACGAGAGGGGGAGAGCATCTACATACCCTTGTAGATCACTAAGAGGAAACGTTTATCAACGCGGTTGATGTAGTCGTACACCTTCACGATCTGTTCTGATCAAGCACCGAACATACGGCACCTCCACGTTGAGCACACGTTCAACTCGATGACGTCCTCGCCTTCTTGATCCAGCAAGAGGTACGAAGTAGTAGATGAGTTCCGGCAGCACGACGACGTGGTGACGGTGGTGGTGAAACTATTTTCATAGGGCTTCGCCAAGCACAACGAATTTAGAGCGGAGGATGAACCAGAGGGAGGAGACTAGAACCACATGGGGCTTCTAATTATGAGGATTAGAGGTAGCTAGGGCTAGATCTAATTAGTCAACTAGGACCAACTAGAACTAGAACTAGATCAACTAGAGGAGGCTCAAAAACTTGTGTTCTAGGGGCTAGCCCTGTTCATCTATTTATATGTTGAGCCCTTGGGTCGTTACTTGGGGGAGAGTGCCTCCCCAAAATCGGTTTGGAATGCAAAGAAGAGTTCTTCTCGGATTCTAGCACCAGGCGCCACGGTCCTCGGCGTCTGGCCCAAACTCCATGGTCCTCAGCGTTTGGCCCAGGGACAGACGCCAGGGTCCCTAGTGTCTGGTCCCTGACCTCCACAAAACTTTCTTTTGCACCAACCTAAAACCCCATGGGCCTTACCCCTTGGCCCAATCAAAGTTTCCTCGCACCAGAACATTTTTGGAAACATCCCTATATCAATTTTTAACTCCGGACCATTCCGGAACTCCTCGTCAAGTCCGTAATCTCATCCGGGACTCCGAACAACATTCAGTCACCAACATACATGTGACACTCCCATTCGACCGTACACTAACAATACACGCAAATGTGTACGATCAAGATCAGGGACTCACAGGAAGATATCACAACACAACTCTAGACACAAATATAAATAATACAAGCTTCATATTACAAGCCAGGGGTCTCGAGGGCTCAAATACATAGCTCGATACAAAAGCGAGTCAGTGAAAGCAACAATATCTGAGTACCGACATAAGTTAAAGAAGACTGCCTTAAGAAGGCAAACACAAAAGCAACAACTCTCGAAGAGGCAAGGCCTCCTGCCTGGGACCTACTAACTACTCCTGGTCGTCGGCGGTCTCCACGTAGCAGCAAGCACCTTCGAATAGTAGCAGACGTCAGCGGTGGCATCAGGCTCCTGGGATCCACCATCTGGTTGCAACAACCGAAAAGAAGAAAGAAGGGGGAAAAGGGGGGAGGGGCAAAGCAACCGTGAGTACTCATCCAAAGTACTCTCAAGCTTCAGATCTATACTAAGTATGCATAGGTATCAAAGGAAGGTATGTATCTGTGGACTGAACTGCAGAGTGCCAGAATAGAGGGGAAGCCCTAGCCTATAAAAGACTAGCATCTTCAAGCAGCTCCAAGCATCTTGCAACAAGTAGAAGAGTAAAGAATAGCAATTTATATTTAACAGGCATGTTGTAGCATTAATGCCCAGAGATCCTTCCTCGACTCCCTGCGAGAAAGCAATCCCGGAGCCAACATATCCAAGTATCCATTTCTAGTTGTAATAGATCAGGATACAAGTCTGAACGTCCGTTACCGTGGACACGACTATTAATAGATAATCTTCCCGGCAGGGGTGCACCACATTACCTAACACGCTTGATTACTCTAGCCGGACACACTTTTCTAGGTCAATGCCCGGCCTCGGAAGATCAACACGTTGTAGCCCTACCTAGGCTCAGCAGAGAGAGGTCCCCGCCGGTCTACATCCTAAGCACTCCGGGGTCTGGGCCCATTGCCCGTTGCACTCCGGGTCGTTGCGCGCAAGGGGATACTAGCACCAACTCTACCTGGATGGCGTGATCCGGCCCGACCACAATGCTGAACTAGATGTCCGACAAAGCTTTGGCTGATACTGCGACGCCGAGGCCCATAACTATTCTCGCGTGGTGGTTAGTGCGTAAAGGCCAGAGGCCAACTCAGAACAAATACCCAAACCATTAATGTATTAGGGGCTTGAGGAGACGAGCAGAGACTCACGATCGATGTGACCCCGTCGCCCCGTCTCATGGACTTACGGCAAGGGCCCAGAATTCCCGGCCGTGCCACGTAATTATCTGGCGGGTGCTCTCCGGGCCCGCCCGACTTTCACAAAGGTCTCAAGTAAAGTCAAGGTAACCGTGTGTCCAAACATCAAGGGGGAAACCCCGAGGAATCACCCTTGGTGGATTCCACTCGATGTAATCATCAAGGTGAACGTAGGAGGAACCACCCTCGAGGTTCACACTTGAGGGGTTGCACGACAGAGTCATATCGGAAGTGGCCAAGGAGGAATCACCCTCGATGACCACGACCGAATAGCTACACTACAGAGATCTCATCAGGAGTGATCTACGAGGTATCACCCTCGGCACTCGATGGTAACTCTGTAGAGTCGAGCAACAAAAGGGGTGTGATGTGATGTGAGGTGTCGGACTCTGGTCGTCGATCACGTTGATTGAGTCGTCCATGATGAAACAAGGGCAACAAGGACAAGGTGGGTGTCACTGATGGATCACTAACCAACCTATACTAAGCAGTTTAGGATAAGCAGGTAGGTAACAATAAACAGGTTACAAAAGCAGGCTATGCATCAGAATAGGAGCAATCAATTACAGTAGAAAAATCTAATGCAAGCATGAGAGAATGGAATGGGCGATATCGGGATGATCAAAGGGGGGGCTTGCCTGGAAGCTTTGCTGAAAGGGAAGAAGGGTCGTCGACGATGTAGTTGATCACAGTCAGCAGCGGTCTCGGGGTCTACCAGAGAGAAGAGGGGGGAGAAACAGTAAGTACAGATCAAATAGTTACATGAAATGACAATATGCAAAGCTAGGGTGTTCTAACGCATTACTACGCAATACCGGTGAAGGGGGGAAACATCTGGGAAAGTTTTCCCGAAGTTTGGCATTTTTGGACAGATGAAACGGAGGGGGACGGTTGCAGGTTGGCTATGCTAGGGACATGTGGCAGACAAACAGGCTGCGTACTCAAATTCGTCTTGTCATTCTGAGAAACTTTCATGTATAAAACTTTTTCATCTGACTTACGGTTAATTTTCTATCATTTTTCAAAGATTTGAACAATATTCTAAAATTACTCTTAATTCGAAAATAATTGTTAAAATGCTAGGGGCACCCAGTACATGGTACACAAAAGTGCACCCAGTGGCTGATAGGTGGGTGAGGGGGTCCTAGTTGACCAGTCAACGTTTGACTGGTCAACAGGGGGTGGGGCCCCTGTCATTGAGACATTTAACTAATTATAGACTAATTAGCTAGTAAATTAAATTAACTAATTTTTTTAATTAATTAATAGTATTATTTATTTTTATAAATCTTCTTTTTTTTAACAGGAAAGGGGGCTGGGGGCCCCACTGGGAAGTGGCCCATAGGCCAAAACGGGCACGGGCGTAATGGATCGAAGCCCCTGGGGTGCGGGTGCAGCTCGCCCGAGCGTTGGGTGGGGGAAGCCGGGCATGGGCCCCGGTGGCCAGGGGCCGCGCAGGCGCCGGCCGGAACAGAACGGTGGGGCAAAGGGGAGGTGGCCGGCGTCGAGGCGCGGCCGCGGGTCAAAGGCGGAGCATGGGACTGTGGGGCGGCGGGCGCGTACGGCGGGGCGGTGGGCGACTGCGACATCGGTGGGGAAAGGCGGCAGCGGCAGCACAACGGGGGCAAAGAGAGAGGCAGAGAGCAGCGGGGGCAGCGGTCCGCGTGGGCAGCAAGCAGCGTGGGGAGGAGCCAGCAGCAGTACAAGCAGTAAGCAGCTACAAAGCATGAGCAACAATAGTCAGCGAGCAGCAGGCGCGTCAAAGCAGTAGCAGCTAGCAAGTAGCGGCAGCACTAGCGCACAGGGGCGGCGACGAGCGTCGGCTGGCCTGGGCGAGCAGAAGGCGAGCGCGGGTATGGGCGCGCTCAGGGGCCGCTAAGGCAGCAGGCGCAAACAGCAGCAAGCGGCAGCAACACGTACATAGGAGCTCAGGCTCCGGCCATGGCAAGCGGTGGGCTTCGGTCGCGACGGCAGCGATGGCTAGGAGCACAGATTCGAGGGGCGGAGAGAGGGGAAGGGAGTGGGGGCTCACAGCGGCCCTATGGAGGTGCATAGCGGGCTTGGGGGAGGCTCGCTGGTGCCGGGGATGACGACGAGGACGACGACATCTCGAGGTTGAAGACGATCTCGCCCGCATGAAGCAGAGGCGCCCGGCTCGGGCCCATTGGCGTAGGCAACGGAGGGGAGCAGGACGGAGCTGGCGGGAACGGCGGATGGACGCGGGGGCGTCGGTGGCCGCGGTAGAGCGTGGTGGCTGGCGACGGGCGCGTCAGGTGAGGAGGAGCGGGAGAGAGTGAGAGAGTGGGCGAGGGGGGAGAAATATCTAGGAGGAGGCCTCGGTGGAGGCCTTATCCTCTCCGGGCGTCGCCGTCGACGCGGTTCGGCAGGGCGAGCCCCTCGGTCGGATGAGCAGTGCAGGGGGAGGAGATGACCGCACGGGGGAAAAAAGTGGGATGGGCCGGCCAGCTGGCCGATGGGGCCTGCCAAGCGGCTAAGGCCCAGGTAGAGAGAGGTGGGGTTCCTTTTCATTTTATTTAAACTTTTTATATTTCTGCTTTATTTAGATTAGGGCATTAAACCACTAGTCAAAAATGTTGGTTCACCACGAATATTAACAAATGAAAATTTTCCACCTGATGAACATTTTATTTAGACATTTGAAAACTTTTGAGTTTGACTTGATTTTAAATTAGAATTTGAATGGGGTTTGAATCAACGTGAGTTTAATAACAGTAATCGTGATGACGTGGCATCATTATCAGGGAATTACTATACTTTAATTATTCGGCCATCACAATTCTCCTCCACTACAAGAAATCTTGTCCTGAGATTTAAGGGGTGGAGTAAGGGGAAAAGACTCGGGAAGGACGGAGCTCAACACAAGATAGGTACATGGGGACTATCTCAGCCAACATGGCATAGAGGCATCTCTCGAGTTGAAATTCAAGAAAGTCATCGAGAGCAAGGTAAGGAGGTGCAATAAGAAGCTTCAACCGGGTAGGCAATTGTTCGTTGCCTTAAATAGAGGGTGAATGGGATTCATAGCATCGAGAATAAGTATTGCATCTGATACCAGAACAGATCACAACAAGGTGGCTCGTGAATTACATACGAAGCCAAGCGCGAGGAATAACTTAGAAAACAGGGATTTATAGGAGAGTCAGGTTTCGATCCTGTGGAACTGTGGGTTATGGGCCCACCATGTGGGTTAACAGTAGGAAGGCGCTAATCAATTTGCACGGTCGTGATAGCAAGGCAGGTCAGAGTATCGCCTGTCAGTTATGTCGACAATAACGTCGGTACCA
Organism: Triticum aestivum; assembly: GCF_018294505.1. NCBI lineage: Eukaryota > Viridiplantae > Streptophyta > Magnoliopsida > Poales > Poaceae > Triticum > Triticum aestivum. The sequence continues at coordinate 181,144,113 of NC_057799.1, forward strand.
AGGACGAGGGACGAAAAGAACCATTTTCCTGCTCGTTAAGACGAGGCGAACCAATAGGCAAAGTTCTCGTCCATCGGTGGCTACCGAAATTTCATCAACAATAGTAACAAGGTCTTGCTGACAGAGTTTGTACACTGAGGTGTTTACATAAGCAGGGAATTATCACTGCTCAAATATGTTAGGTCAAAAGAAAGGTTAAACAAAACAATGGAAAGGAAAGTGTAGACTCGAATTATTTATCAGTGTTCTCGAGTGTCTAGCAACTCAACACACGTGGAAATTGGAATCGACGAGAAATAATAGTTGATGAAGATCTCATAAAAAGTTATGTAGGTCCGTGATATTCTCGGGATACCAGAGGGTAATACTCGAAGGTAGAACAAGACAGAGGTTGGACAGGTGAAAAGATTTACAGAAGACAAGTACTTTAACTCGTCCGAGGAATGGGATCAAAGAAGAACAATATGGTCAGAACCATGGTTGCAAAGGACCAAATATAGATACAAGATGAACTTATCACAAGGGGATTATTATTATAACAAGAAGCTTCCATGATAAGTTCCACATCGGGTCCATGGGCATGAACACAAAGGTTCAAGGTCGACTCCCACTTCATCAATGCATAACCTTCCATTTACTTCTCGTCTTTGACGAAGTTGTAGAGTCAAACTTCACGAGTAAATAACTCAAGATCGGAGTAGAGCATGATTGAGGAAGCAGAAGATACAATTTACCAAAGGCATTATGTATCGGAGGAAAATCTCACAAGGTTACTACATCTAAAAGACACTGTCGGATATAACCCCACAAAGGATCTAGTGGTTCACAAGGGATCTGATGTGAGCATCGGTACTCAACCAGAAGAAGAAAGAATGCAAGGATATCAGATTGTATAAACAACTGACTAACTATAAGCTCAAATGGAAGGGAATAATGATTTCCAAAATGGGGGATCAGAAGCAGAGGCTCTGATCAAAGATAATTAAGTAGAATAGACATAGATCGACAATCAATCAAGGTTTGATTTGTCAAACACCAGCTTATGTCCGGGGTGACGTCTGAGCAGAAGGGAGAATTCTAGTTGTGATTTATGATTGCAAGCATTCACAAACATATCAAATCAAATGTTCAAAATGATGATGACAAAGGATACTACTGAATATTGCCAGACATATGGAAAGTATCCATAATGCAATCAGACAAGTATTTGCAAAGCAATAGTTGGAGAGGATTATCGGAAGATCGGATAGTATTTCAAAGTATCTTGTGAAACACATGAACAACGATGGACGAATGGATACTCGGCAAGCACGAGTAATTATCCGTAGGGGTATTCAGGTGGCAAAGGATTGCAAGGCAGTAGGCACAAAGTATTCTCAGAACAAAAGAGAGATTTTGAGGGTATCTTGTAATAACAAGAGCAACTGGGATAAAAAATATGAACAACAAATGTAGGATGTTACCCACAAGGATTTATCGGTGGTAGGGATCGCAACGGCAAAGGGCACAAGGGTCTCGAGAAAATATCAGAGAGTATCTTCAGAATACTCTGGTGCACCAAGCAATCATCTGGAGTGAGGGGCTCTCCGGGAGAAAGTATATACAAGAATCTCGAGTTAGAGTTAACAAAATCATTTAACCAGAATAGAAGAGAGGTCAGATTCCCAGAGTATAGACGAGGAATAAAATATCCTAATAACCCCCAATGGTGACGTGGGCCCGTAAGCCACACAGCCATGCTAGTAAATCAGTTTTTCAATTACTAGACTCAACTTCGGCCAAGGAGTTGGAAAGGGGATTCTTACAGGCAGTCGGCTCTGATACCAACTTGTGACTCCCCCGATTCAACCGTACACTAATCATACATGCAAATGTGTACGATCAAGATCAGAGACTCACGGGAAGATATCACAACACAACTCTAGACACAAATATAAATAATACAAGCTTACAAGCCAGGGGCCTCGAGGGCTCGAATACATAGCTCGATACACAAGCGAGTCAACAGAAGCAACAATATTTGAGTACAAACATAAGTTAAACAAGACTGCCTTAAGAAGGCAAACACAAAAGCAACAACAATCGAAGAGGCAAGGCCTCCTGCTTGGGACCTCCTAACTACTCCTGATCGTCGGCGGTCTCCACGTAGCAGAAAGCACCTTTGAATAGTACTAAACATCGGCGGTGGCATCTGTCTCCTGGTATCCACCATCAGGTTGCAACAACTGAAAAGAAGAAAGAAGGGGAAAAGGGGGAGCAAAACAACCGTGAGTAATCATCCAAAGTACCCGCAAGCATCAGATCTATACTAAGTATGCATAGGTATCAAAGGAAGGTATGTATCTGTGGACTGAACTGCAGAATGCCAGAATAGAGGGGAAGGCCTAGCCTATCAAAGACTAGCATCTTCAAGCAGCGCCAAGCATCTTGCAGCAAGTAGAAGAGTAAAGAATAGCAATTTATATTTAACAAGCATGTTGTAGCATTAATGCCCAGAGATCCTCCCTCGACTCCCCGCGAGAAAACAATCCCGGAGCCAACATATCCAAGTATCCATTTCTAGTTGTAATAGATCAGGATACAAGTCTGAACATTTGTTACGTGGACACGACTATTAATAGATAATCTTCCCTGCAGGGGTGCAAGACGTTACTCAACACGCTTGATTACTCTGGCCAGCCACACTTTTCTGGGTCAATGGCCGACCTCGGAAGATCAACACGTAGTAGCCCTACCCAGGCTCAGCAAAGAGGTCCCCGCCGGTCTACATCCTAAGCACTCCGGGGTCTGGGCCCACCGCCCGTTGCACTCCGGTCATTGTGCGCAAGGGGATACTAGCACCACCTCTGCCTGGATGGCGCGATCTGGCCCGACCACAATGCTTAACTGGACGTCTGACAAAGCTTTGGCTGATACTGTGACGCTGAGGCCCATAACTATTCTCGCGTGGTGGTTAGTGCGTAAAGGCCAGAGGCCAACTCAGAACAAATACCCAAACCGTTAGTGTATTAGGGGCTTGCGGAGACGAGCAGAGACTCACGATCGATGTGACCCCGCTGCCCCGTCTCGTGGACTTACCGCAAGGGCCCAGAATGCCCGACCATGCCACGTAATTATCTTGCGGGTGCTCTCCAGGCCCGCCCGACTTTCACAAAGGTCTCAAGTAAAGTAAAGGTAACCGTGTGTCCAAACATCAAGGGGGAAACCCTGAGGAATCACCCTCCGTGGATTCCACTCGATGTAATCATCAAGGTGAACGTAGGAGGAACCACCCTCGAGGTTCACACTTGAGGGGTTGCATGACAGAGTTGTATCGAAAGTGGTTAAGGAGGAATCACCCTCGATGACCATGACCGAATAGCTACACTACAGAGATCTCATCAGGAGTGATGTACGAGGTATCACCCTCAGCACTCGATGGTAACTCTGCAGAGTCGAGCAACAAAAGGGGCGTGATGTGATGTGAGGTGTCGGGCTCTGGTCGTCGATCACGTTGATCGAGTCGTCGATGATGAAGCAGGGGCAACAAGGACAAGGTGGGGGTCATTGATGGATCACTAACCAACCTATACTAAGCAGTTTAGCATAAGCAGGTAGGTAACAATAAGCAGGTTACAAAAGCAGGCTATGCATCAGAATAGGAGCAATCAATTACAGTAGCAAAATCTAATGCAAGCATGAGAGAACGGAATGGGCGATATCGGGATGATCAAATGGGGGGGGCTTGCCTGGAAGCTTTGCTGAAAGGGAAGAAGGGTCGTCGACGATGTAGTTAATCACAGTGGCATCAGCAGCAGTCTCGGGGTCTACCGGAGAGAAGAGGGGGGAGAAACAGTAAGTACAGAGCAAACAGTTGCATGACATGACAATAGGCAAAGCTAGGGTGTTCTAACGTAGTACTACGCAATACCGGCGAAGGGGGGAAACATCTGGGAAAGTTTTCCCGAAGTTTGGCATTTTTGGACAGATGAAACGGAGGGGGACGGTTGCAGGTTCGCTATGCTAGGGACGTGTGGCAGACAAACGGGCTATGTATTCGAGTCGTCTCATCATTCTGAGCAACTTTCATGTATAAAACGTTTCATCCGACTTACGGTTAATTTTCTATGATTTTTCAAAGATTTCAACAATATTCTAAAATTACTCTTAATTCAAAAATAATTGTTCAAATGCTAGGGGCACCCAGCACAGGGTATACAAAAGTGCACCCAATGGTTGATAGGTGGGCCAGGGGGTCCTAGTTGACCAGTCAATGTTTGACTAGTCAACAGGGGGTGGGTCCCCGTGTCATTGAGACATTTAACTAATTATAGACTAATTAGCTAGTTAATTAACTTTTTAATTAATTAACTAATTACTTAATATTATTATTTATTTTTATAAATCTTCTTTTTTAACAGGAAAGGGGGGTGGGGGCCCCACTGGGCAGTGGCCCATAGGCCAAAACGGGCACGGGCGTAACGGGGCGGAGCCCCTGGGGTGCGGGCACATTCTGCCCGAGCGATGGGTGGGGGAAGCTGGCACGGGTGCCGGTGGCCAGGGGGCCAAGCAGGCGCCGGCCAGAACAGAACGGCGGGGCGAAGGGGTGGTGGCCGGCGGCGTGGCGCGGCCGTGGGTCAGAGGCGGAGCACGTGACTGCGGGGCCGCGGGTGCGTATAGTGGGCGGTGGGCAACTGTGCCAGCTGCGGGGAAAGGCGACAGCAGCGGCGCAGCGGGGGCGAAGAGGGAGGCAGAGGGTCACAGAGGCAGCGATCTGCGTGGGCAGCAAGCAGCGAGGGGAGCAGCCAACAACAGTACAAGCAGTAAGCCGCTGCAGAGCATGAGCAGCAACAGTCAGCGAGCAGCAGCCGTGGCAAAGTAGTAGCGGCTAGCAAGTAGCGGCAGCAGTAGCGCACAGGGGCGACGACGAGCGTCGGCTGGCCGGGGCGAGCGGAAAGCGAGCGGGGCACCGGCGAGCGCGGGCATGGGCGCGCGCGGGGGCCACTAAGGCATTAGGCGCGCGTGGCAGCAACGCGTACATAGGAGCTCAGGCTCCGGTCATGGCGAGCGGTGGGCTTTGGTCGCGACGGCAGCGATGGATAGGACCACGGATTCGAGGCGAGGAGAGAGGGGAAGGGAGTGGGGGCTCACAGTGGCCCTGTAGAGGTGCATAGCGGGCTCTGGGGAGGCTCGATGGCGCCGGGGATGACGACGAGGACGGTGGTGTTTCGAGGTTGAAGACGACCTCGCCCGCATGAAGGAGAGGCACCCGGCTCGAGGCCATTGGCGCAGACGACATAGGGCAGCAGGACAGAGCTGGCAGGAATAGCGGATGGACGTGGGGGCGTCGGTGGCCGCGGTGGAGCGCGGTGGCTGGCGACGGGCGCGTCGGGTGAGGAGGAGCGGGAGAGAGAGAGAGAGAGA
>NC_057799.1:181149635-181203534 GCF_018294505.1 Triticum aestivum
TGGGGGGAGGCCTCGGTGGAGGCCTTATCCTCTCCGGGCGTCGCCGTCGACGCGGTTCGGCGGGGCGAGCCCCTCGGTCGGATGAGTAGTGTGGGGAGGGGAGACGACCGCACGGGGGAAAAAAGTGGGATGGGCCGGCCGGCTGTCCGACGGGCCTGCCAAGCGGCTAATGCCCAGGCAGAGAGAGGGGGGGTTCCTTTTGATTTTACTTAAACCTTTATATTTCTGTTTTATTTAGATGAGGGCATTAAATCACTTTGCAAAAATGTTTGTTCACGACGAATATTAACAAATTAAAATTTGCCACATGATGAACATTTTATTTTAGACATTTGAAAACTTTTGAGTTTGACTTGATTTTAAATTAGAATTAGAATTGGGTTTGAATCAACGTGAGTTTAATAAAAGTAATCATGATGACATGGCATCATTAGCAAGGAATTACTGTACCTTAATTATTCGGGCGTCACAATACATAACTCATAATACTATATCGTCAACGAATGTTAAGCGTGCGGACCCTACGGGTTCGAGAATGATGTAGACATGACCGAGGCGCTTCTCCGGTCAATAACCAATAGCGGGACCTGGATGCCCATATTGGTTCCTACATATTGTACGAAGATCTTTATCGGTCGAACCTTAATGACAGCATACGTAGTTCCCTTTGTTTGTCGGTATGTTACTTGCCCAAGATTCGATCGCCGGTATCTCCATACCTAGTTCAATCTCGTTACCGGCAAGTCTCTTTGAACTTTTCAAGTGTTTCAGACTTGTCTTTCATCAAGTAGATATACCCATACCTACTCAAATCATTCGTGAAGGTTAGAAAATAATGATACCCGCCGCGTGCTTCAACACTCATCGGACCGCGTACATCAATATGTATTGTTTCCAATAAGTCATTAGCTCACTCCATTGTTCCGGAGGACGGAGTTTTTTTCATCTTACCCATGAGGCATGGTTCGCAAGTATCAAATCATTCATAATCAGATGATTCCAAAAGTCTGTCCACATGGAGTTTCTTCATGCGCTTTACACCAATATGACCTAAACGGCAGTGCCACAAGTATGTTGCACTATCATTATCAACTTTGCATATTTTGGCATCAATATTATGAATATATGTATCACTACTATCGAGATTCAACAAGAATAGACCATTCACTAAGGGTGCATGACCATAAAAAATGTTACTCATATAAATAGAACAACCATTATTCTCTAACTTATATGAATAACCGTCTCGCAATAAAAAAGACCCAGATATAATGTGCATGCTCAACGCTGGCACCAAATAACACTTATTGAGGCCTAAAACTAACCCCGAAGGTAGATGTAGAGGTAGCATGCTGACGGAGATCACATCAACCTTGGAACCATTTCCGACGCGCATCGTCACCTCGTCCTTAACCAATCTTCGTTTATTCTGCAGCTCATGTTTCGAGTTACAAGTATGAGCAACCGACCCAGTATCAAATACCCAGGCGCTACTACGAGCATTAGTAAGGAACACATAAATAACATGTATATCAAATATACCTTTGTTCACTTTGCCATCCTTCTTATCTGCCAAGTACTTGGGGCAGTTCCGCTTCCGGTGATCATTTCCCTTGCAGTAGAAGCACTCAACTTTCGGCTTGGGTCTAGCTTTGGGCTTCTTCACGGGAGTGGTAACTTGCTTGCCGTTCTTCTTGAAGTTCCCTTTCTTTCCCTTGCCTTTTTTCTTAAAACTGGTGGTCTTGTTAACCATCAACACTTGATGTTCTTTCTTGATTTCTACCTCCGGGGCCATAAGCATCGCAAAGAGCTCATGAATTGTTTTCTCCATCCAGTGCATATTATAGTTCATCACGAAACCGTTATAGCTTGGTGGCAGTGACTGAAGAACTCTATCAATAACACTCTGAACTGGAAGATCAATTCCCAGCTGAGTCAGGTGGTTGTGGTACCTAGACATTCTGAGTATGTGTTCACTGACAGAACTGTTCACCTCCATCCTACAACTAAAGAACTTGTTCGAGACTTCATATCTCTCAACCTGGGCATTTGTTTTAAATATTAATTAACTTCAGTTCTTGGAACATCTCATATGCTCTGTGGCGTTCAAAATGCTTTTGAAGTCCCGGTTCCAAGCCGTAAAGCATGGCACACTGAACCATCAAGTAGTCATCAGATCGAGCCCGCCAGACGTCTACAATGTCTGCATCAGCTCCTGTAGCAGGTCTGTCACCTAGCGGTGCATCAAGGACATAATTCTTCTGTGCGGCAATGAGGATAATCCTTAAATTATGGACCTAGTCCGTGTATTTGCTACCATCATCTTTCAACTTAGCTTTCTCTAGGTACGCATTAAAATTCAAGGGAACGGTAGCACGGGCCATTGATCTACAACATAGATATGCAAATACTATCAGGACTAAGTTCATGATCAATTAAGTTCAATTAATCAAATTACTTAAGAACTCCCACTTAGATAGACATCCCTCAAGTCATCTAAATGATATGTGATCCAAATCAACTAACCCATGTCCGATCATTAGGTGAGATGGGGTAGTCTTCAATGGTGAACATCTCTATGTTGATCATATCTACTATATAACTCACATTCGACCTTTCGGTCTCTAGTGTTCCGAGACCATGTTTGTACATGCTAGGCTCCTCAAGTTTAACCCAATTATTCTGCATGTGCAAACCTGGCTTACACCCGTTGTATGTGAACGTAGAGTCTATCACACCCGATCATCACGAGGTGCTTCTAAACAATGAACTTTAGCAACAATGCATACTCGGGGAGAACACTTTTATCTTGATATTAAGTGAATGGATCATCTTATAATGCTACCATCGTTCTAAGCAAAACAAGATGCAGAAAGGATAAACATCACATGCAATCAAAATATGTGACATGATATGGCCATCATCATCTTGTGCTTTTGATCTCCATCTCCAAAGCAACGACATGATCTCCATCATCACCGGCGCGATACCTTGATCTCCATCGTCTCGCCAACAATTGCTTCTACAACTATTGCTAACGCATAGCGATAAAGTAAAGCAATTACATGGCGCTTAGTGATTGACACGCAGGTTATACAATAATTATTTCATCCTTACTAGGAAATTCTTTTTATGAGGTTTTCTACTAAACTTGGAAAAATTACATTCATGAGACTCATCACCAAAGCTAACACCGACAGTTTGTTTCCCACAATCTATTTTAGCATTAACGGTGTTCAAGAAAGGTCTACCAAAGATAATGGGACAAAAGTCATCTTGTGGGGAACCAAGAACAAGAAAATCAGTAGGGTATTTTATTTTCCCACACAAGACTTCAACATCTCTAAAATCCCAAGAGGTGTGATGGTGTCTCTATTAGCAAGTTTAATAGTAACATCTATGTCTTCTATCTCCGTGGGTGCTATGTCATTCATAATTTCTTGATATAAGGTAAAGGGAGTAGCACTCACGCTAGCACCTAGGTCGCATAAACCATGATAACAGTGATCTCCTATTTTAACTGAGACAACGAGCATGTCGACAACAGGTCTATGTCTATCCTTTTTATCGGGTTTGGCAATTCTAGCAGCTTCATCACAGAAGTAAATAACATGCCCATCCATATTTTCTTCCAGGAGATCTTTAACCATAGCAACAGTAGGTTCTACTTTGATTTGTTCAGCTGGTTTAGGTGTTCTAATGTAACTTTTTTTACCACGGTTGAAACTTTAGTATGTTCCTTCATCCTAAAAGGGAAAGGTGGTTTTTCAATATAAGCAGTAGGAACAACTGGATCAACATTATAAATAATAGTTTCATCTTTAGCTAGTACCGGTTCTTTAATTTCTTCTTTAATAGGTGGGTGATATTTAAACCACTTCTCTTTAGGGAGATCAACATGAGTAGCACATGATTCACAAAATGAGGCTACTATCTCAGAGTCAAGTCCATATTTAGTGCTAAACTTTTGAAAAGCATCGGTATTCATAAAAGATTTAACATAATCAAACTTAAGCTTAATACCTGACTCTTTACCTTCATCGAGTTCCCAATCTTCAGAGTTGCGTTTAATTCTTTCTAAGAGATCCCACCGGAATTCAATAGTTTCTTCATAAAAGAACCAACACAAGAAGTATCAAGCATGGATCGATCATTATGAGAAAGCCGAGCATAAACATTCTGGATAACAATTTCTCTTGAGAGCTCATGATTGGGGCATGAATATAACATTGACTAAGCCTCCCCCACGCTAGAGCGATAATTTCTCCTTCACAAGGCCAAAAATTATATATGTAATTCTGATCACGATGAACTAGATGCATAGGATACTTTTTTTGGGTGAAACTCCAATTTCAATCGATTCCAGTTCCAAGATCCAATATCATCGCATAGCCTATACCATTCCAATGATTTTCCCTTCAAAGATAATGGGAAAACCTTCTTCTTAACTTCATCTCTGGGTAAACCTGCAAGCTTAAACAATCCACAAATTTCTTCCACATATATCAAGTGCGTATCAGGATGTTCGCTTCCATCTTCCGCATAAGGATTAGCTAGCAGTTGTTCTATCATACCCGAAGGAATTTGATATTCAATATTTCCAGTAGGTGTAGTAGATTGAGGGGTAACTAATTGTGGTTCTTGTCGAGGTTAAGATACCCCGAACAAACCCCTCAAAGGATTGTTTTCCATAGTAACAAGTGACAATAAATTTTAGCACGTAGTAATAATTTTTCCTTATGAATTTCCACTTACCAAGAGCGCTTCACTCCCCGCAACCGTGCCAGAAAAGATCCTTGATGACCCATAAGTATATGGAAGAGTTTCGAACCCAACGAGGAGCAGAAGGAAATGACAAGTGGATTTCAGCAAGGTAATGTCTGCAAGTGCTAAAATTGTAAGTAGCAGAGTAGTTTGATAGCAAGATAACTTGTGGCGAGCAAGTAACGATAGTTGTAACGAAAGTTTAGCAAGGTAGCCCAATACTTTTGAGGCAAAGGACAGGCCAAAACGGTCTCTTATAATAAGCAAATCGTTCTTGAGGGTACACGGGAATTTCATCTAGTAACTTTCATCATGTTGATTCGATTAGTGTTCGCTACTTTGATAATTTGATATGTGGGTGGATCGGTGCTTAGGTGCTATTCTTACTTGAACAAACCTCCTACTTATGATTAACCCCCTTGCAAGCATCCACAACTACGAGAAAAGTATTAAGAATAAATTCTAACCATAGCATTAAACTTTTGGATCCAATTGGTCCCTTACAGAATAACACATAAACTAGGGTTTAAGCTTCTGTCACTCTCGCAACCCATCATCTAATTACTACTCCACAATGCATTCCCTTAGGCCCAAATATGGTGAAGTGTCATGTAGTCGACGTTCACATGACACCACTAAGGGAATCACAACATACATACTATCAAAATATCGAACACATATCAAGTTCACATGATTACTTGCATCAAGATTTCTCCTGCGACCTCAAGAACAAAAGTAACTACTCACAAATTGTTGGGGATATTACCACTGGACGTAAACCGGCCAGGAGAGGCCGGGTTAACCCCATAAGTAGTTCATCTATATCTGAAGTCCATGAAGACAGACGGTGACGCTTTATGAAGGCCCAGGGCCCAAAGCCGGTTTAAGGCCTATAGACATAAACCGGCATTGATATGTATACTTGTGTTGTAAGATAGAAGTAGCAGAGACCGAGCCGGACACGATTATGAGCCGGCCTCGGGATTCTGTAAACCGACGGGCGTCAACCCATGTATATAAGGGGACGACCCGGTGGCGGTTCAAGGGGAACAGACAACAACTCGAGACTCAGGCAAAGCGTATGCGCTCTCTGGTCATCGAAACCCCAGAAATTCCATCACAACTAGACGTAGGCTTTTATCTTCATCGTAAGGGGCCGAACTAGTATAAAACTCTCTTGCGTCCCTTGTCCGCTTTAACCCCTTTAAGTTAGCCCGTAGCGATGGCTCCACGACTAAGTCCTTTCTCTAGGACATCTGCCGTGACAAAACCACGACAGTTGGCGCCCACCGTGGGGCTATCGCACGATGGTTTCAAGTTCTTGGAGGGCAACTTCGAAGGACTCAAGGGTTACGCTGTGGGCCGGATGACCAAGAGTCGTCGCGGCAAGCTCTGCAGTTTGGGGCCCCGAGGCCGGCTCAATCGAGTACGGGTACCGGGTCCCCTTTGGTGGCATACACGTTTTCATTGGCAAGATCGGCGAACCGGGCCCTGAGCCGGACATCTGCACCGATCTCGTCGAAACGGCTCAGCGTGCGAGATCTGCCCGGGTCAAGCCTGTCATGAAGCGTGCCTTCGTGGGAGTTATCCATGGAGGGGAATCTGAGGATAGATCGGAATCTGGTGGTGAGACCGTCGTTTATTCCGGCGACGAGTCATCGACCGGAGAGACCGAGTCATTATATCAGCTACAAGATGGCCGGATTGGGGGCTGTTCTGATGGCGACAGTATTCTGGACCCCTTTGATCTGCCAAACCGGGTTGCGATCTTCATGGCCGGTACGCAACCGGCGCTCCACTCTTCGACCGCCGCGGCGATGATTTCTGGATCGGCAGCGGCAACATCGGCCGGGGCAGGAGGCCCTGTGCGACCGCTAGCTCAGGTTCTATCTGATTTGTTTGACACGTTGGCAGTGCTGATGGCGGAGGTTAACCCGGCGGATCAGGATGCGCACAATGCGGAAATCCCGAAAGTGAAAGATCAGATCACCCAGGCCAAAGCCGACTTAGCAGCTGAGGATACCAGGATAGCCGCGGAGCGGGCCGCTTTGGATGCACAAGCTTACCGGATTATGCTGGATCAGAGTGCGTCGAACGAAGTCCTGAAGAGGAGGCACCGATCTCGCCTGCCTACGGTTTACGACGCTAGAAATCTCTTTAACACCCCAGGAGCAGGGACCAGTAATCCGTCGGTGGTAAACCGGGCGGAGGCACCTGAAGCAGGGGCGCCGGTTCAGCCACGTTTGGTGGATCCGCCTCGTCAGAACAACATTGTAGCACCACATGTCCCCACGCCACCATGTCACTATTCTAACCCGATGGACAACATTGTCGCTGCCGCTTCACGGCTGGCGGCCATCCCGATCGAAGGCGATTCTTCGGCGGCGGTCGAAACGCGTCGGGTTAAGGAGCTTCTTCAGACAGCCTTGGTTCAACAGGAGGCTTATTCATATAGTCGCGATCGGATTCATTCCACTCCCCGTCCAAGCTGGAGTTACAGCAGGCGTATGGATGAACCGACAGTGTCAAGCAATGCGCGGAACCATGATCCGCCCCGTGGCAATAACCCGACGGGTGGTGCTGGTGATGCTCAGGAGGTGGTGGACCGGGCTCGGGCACGTAGAGAGGCCGAGTTAACGGCGCAGCATGAAGCCCGTCAGCTTACTCCGGTTCGTCCAACCACATCGGTGGAACCAGGATTTACCTCTAGTTCTTTGGGAGTGCCGTGTCTCGTCCCGGCGTTACGCAATGTGCGCCTGCCCAAGGATTTCAAGGGCCCGCGCAAGGTGCCGAATTACACCGCCAATTTATCCCCTGAAACATGGGTCGAAAGCTATGAGATGGCCATGGAGATGCTGGATGTGGATGATGCTGCATGTGCAAAATACTTCACCATGATGCTAGAAGGGACAGCCCGTACTTGGTTAAAGAGCTTACCGGCTAATTCTATCAGGTCATGGGCCGAGTTGAGAGCCCGGTTTATTCAGAATTTCAAGGATACATGCAAGCAGCCCATGTCAATTGTGGACTTAGCTGCCTGTGTCCAGGAGGAAGGAGAGTCAACAACCCATTGGGTGCGCCGGGTTTCGGAGATTTTGCATTCATCGGACCGCATCAACGCTGACACCGCAGTTTTAACATTGGAAGGCAATTGCCGGTTTGAACCCCTGAAGTTGAAGTTGGGACGGCTCAAACGTCATTGTAATGACATGGGAACCCTCATGGCTGCACTGGTGAAGTATGCCGACTCTGATAGTACCAAGGATCCCGAGTCTGACGATGATAAGACTGGGAAGGGAAAAAAGAGCAGCAACGCCAAGGGGCAGCACCACAACCCGGCGTGTCATGGAAACGGCGGCAAGCGTAAGGCGGACCACGGTTTGGACTTTGTGGCTAATACTAATACACATGACAAGGGCCAGTGGCGTAAGGGTAAACTGCCCCAGAGCGGTGGAAGGCCAAGTCCTAATCCGGACCGTTTGTCTTATCTGTTGAACCAGCCCTGTCCAAAGCATGGGACGAAGGAGGACCCGTCCACGCACCTCTGGAAAGATTGTTACATCATGCAAGAGTTCAAAAATTCTGATTCTTTCCGGTATGATCATGGACCAGGAGGCGGTTCGGGCCCCGAATCTCATGGGCCGGGTTATGGTGGAGGAAATTCCGGTTCAGGCTTCCACGGTGATCAGGGTGGACATAACAATCAAAGTAATCAGGGTAACCAAGGTGGCTATAATAATCAGGGCAATCAGCAGCAGCAACAACAGTCGGGTTACCAGAGCAACCCGAAGCAGTTGAATAGCGAACAGTATCATGTCTTCACCACTAGCTTGGACAAGCGCGATCAGAAGCTTCATAAAAGGGTGGTGAATGCCGTTGAACCGGCGGTGCCCCGTTATTTGCGCTGGTCCGAGCAGCCGATTGTGTGGAGTAGAGAAGATCATCCACCCCGGGTTGACAATCCGGGTCATCTGGCTCTGGTGGTGGCACCTCAGGTGGGAGATTATAAGTTCACTAAGGTACTCATGGATGGAGGGAGTAGCATCAATATCCTTTATTATGAAACTTTCCGTCGCATGGGGTTAACAGATAAAAATCTTAAACCGTCCAATACGGTGTTCCATGGTGTGGTGCCTGGTAAGTCGGCATATCATGTTGGTAAGATAGCTCTGGAGGTGGCTTTTGGAGATGAGCATGACTCGAGATCAGAAACCTTGACCTTTGAAGTGGTGAAAATCAGAAGCCCGTATCATGCCCTATTTGGACGGCCAGCTTACGCTAAGTTTATGGCACGGCCTTGTTATGTCTATCTGCAGCTCAAGATGCCGGGTCACAAGGGAACTATAACCGTGCATGGGAGCCGCAAGATTGCTCTGGAGTGTGAGGAAGGTGATGCGGCTTATGCTGAGTCGGTTTGTGCAACAGAAGAGTTGAAGTTTTACAAGGACAATGTTGATCCGGCAGATATGACTTCCTTGAAGAAACCAACTATAGAGCATGATCCGGCCCTGAAGTTTAAACTGGCTGATGAGACTAAGCTTGTTGACTTCATGCCTGGCGATTCGTCCAAGCAGTTTAGCATTAGCGCTAACTTGGATCCGAAATAGGAAAGCGCGCTCATCGAGTTCATCCGTGAGAATTGGTACATCTTTGCATGGAAGCCTTCTGACATGCCAGGTGTACCGAGAGAACTCGCTGAGCACGCTCTCAATGTTGATCACAAGTATAAACCGGTCAAGCAGTTTCTCCGCCGGTTCAATGAAGAAAGACGCAAGGCTATTGGAGAAGAAGTAGCCAGACTCTTGGCGGCTGGCTTTATCGTTGAAGTATTCCATCCTGAGTGGTTGGCTAATCCGGTGCTGGTCCTCAAGAAGAATGGCACTTGGGGTATGTGTGTGGACTACACAGATCTCAACAAAGCTTGTCCAGCAGATCCTTTTGCCCTTCCCCGTATTGATCAAATTATTGATGCTACGGCGGGTGTTGAGCGTTTAAGCTTTTTGGATGCATATTCTGGTTATCATCATATCAAAATAGCAGTTAAGGACCAGGAGAAGACAACCTTCATAACTCACTTTGGAGCCTTCTGCTATGTGTCCATGCCCTTTGGGCTCAAGAGTGCCCAGGCGACTTATCAACGGTGTGTGCAGAATTGTCTTCATAAACAGATCGGCCGCAATGTTCACGCCTATGTGGATGATATTGTGGTAAAATCAAGGAAGAAGGAGACATTGATTGATGACATGAAGGAAACCTTTGATAACCTGCGGGTTTATAAAATGATGCTTAATCCGGCCAAGTGTGTTTTTGGTGTATCTGCAAGCAAGCTCTTGGGTTTTTTGGTGTCTAACAGGCGCATTGAAGCTAATCCGGAAAAGATCAAAGCCATCACCTCCTTGGCTAAACCGAAGTGTATCAATGATGTTCAACGCCTGGCAGGCCGGATTGCCGCGTTGAGCCGGTTTGTCAGTCGCCTTGGCGAGAAGGCCATCCCTTTGTATCAGATGCTGAAGAAAATGGATAACTTCGTCTGGAGTGACGCCGCTAATGAAGCATTTGAGGACTTAAAGCGGCAGCTTGCTAATCCGCCGATTCTCGCTGCTCTGGTTGACAAAGAACCATTGTTGCTATATGTGGCAGCTAACGCTCGTGCTGTTAGTGTGGCTATTGTGGTGGAGTGCAAGGAGGCAGGAAAGGAATATCCGGTTCAGCGGCCGGTTTACTATATCAGTGAGGTACTTATTGAGTTCAAGAAGAGGTACCCGCATTGGCAAAAATTGGTGTATTGGATTTCATGGCAAGCCGGAAGCTTAAGCAGTATTTCCAAGGTCATCCCATCATGGTGGTCAGCTCTGCTCCTTTGGGGGATATAATCCAGAACAGGGAAGCAACTGGCCGGATTGCTAAGTGGGCTATCAAGCTCGGGCCTCACGGGTTGAAATACATACCCCGAACGGCGATCAAATCTCAGGCACTTGTGGATTTCATCAATGATTGGACAGAATTACAAGCGCCAGAGGAGAAGCCGGATCATACTTATTGGACTATTCATTTTGATGGGTCCAGGCAATTGGAGGGCTCGGGGGCTGGAGTCGTATTAACTTCCCCACGAGGTGATATGTTTTGTTATGTTCTCCGTTTAATGTTCCCTTGCACTAACAATGCAGCTGAATATGAGGCTTTACTCCATGATCTTCGGATGGCTAAGGAGATGAACCTAAGCCGAGTTAAGTGCTTCGGTGACTCGGATCTGGTGGCTCAACAAGTGTCCGACACTTGGGATTCCAAGGACCCACTAATGGCAGCATATCATCGTGAGGTGGATATTGTTGCAGGTCACTTTAAGGGTTATCAGGTGGATCATGTGGACCGGCGGAAGAATGAAGCGGCGGACGCTTTAAGCCGCCTGGGTTCCCAAGTAAACCGGCTCCACCTAATGTCTTCCTGGATGTTTTGCATAATCCGCCCGTCAAGCTCCCTAGTGAAGAGGATTTGGCTGTTCCTAATCCGGAGGCTCAGTTGGTGGCGGCCCTTCATGTTATCCCAGATTGGACGGTTCCATATCTGGCTTATATGAACCGGGGCGAGTTACCAGAGGATGAAACTCTGGCCAGGCAGATAATCCGGCGGTCCAAGTCCATGACTATTATCAATGGAGAGTTACATCATTGCAGTGTGACAGGGGCGTTTCAACGCTATGTGTCTCCTGAGGAAGGCCGTGAAATTTTGCGTAAGATCCACGAAGGAGATTTGGTCACCACGCCGGTTCAAAATCTTTGGTGGCCAAGGCGTTTCGTCACGGTTTCTATTGGTTGACAGCTCATGCTGATGCCGAGGACTTGGTCAAAAGATGTGATGGCTGTCAGAAATTCTCAAGACGCGCTCATGTACCGGCTCAAGAATTGAGGATGATTCCAATCACCTGGCCGTTTGCAACTTGGGGTGGTTGGGCCTTTCAAGAGGTCCAAGGACAAGAAGACCCACCTTTTGGTGGCGGTTGATAAGTTCACCAAGTGGGTGGAGGCAGAGCCAGTTAGTAAGTGTGACGCAGCCACGGCGGTTCAATTCATCAAAAAGGTGATCTTCCGGTTCGGCTTTCCACACAGCATTATAACAGACAATGGTACCAATCTGTCAAAAGGTGCCATGAAGGAGTTCTGTCAACGTGAGCACATCCGGCTTGACGTGTCATCAGTGGCTCACCCACAGTCTAATGGTCAAGCGGAGAGGGCCAATCAAGAGATCTTGAGAGGCATCAAACCCCGGCTTATGGTTCCTTTGCAACGGACGCCGGGTTGTTGGGTTGAGGAGTTACCTTCTGTGTTGTGGAGCATCAATACCACACCCAACAGATCGACAGGATACACACCATTTTTCATGGTTTATGGAGTGGAAGCAGTTCTTCCTAGTGACATCCGTCATGACTCGCCTCGTGTAGCGGCATATGTTGAAGCTAACAACGAGAAGGCACGACAGGAAGCTCTTGACCTGTTAGATGAGGAACATGACATGGCGGCAGCCCGTTCGGTGATTTATCAGCAAGATCTGTGTCGTTATCATAGCCGCCGGGTTAGAATCAGAACCTTTCAAGAAGGTGATTTGGTGCTTCGGCTCATCCAGGATCAGACGGATATGCACAAGCTATCCCCCCTTGGGAAGGACCCTTTGTGGTCAGCAAGAATCTACACAACGGGTCGTACTACCTAATCGATGTTCAAGAGCGCAAAGACTCACGTAAATCGGAGGAGGAGACCAACCGGTCGTGGAATATTGCTCATCTTCGGCCTTACTATACTTGAGCTATAGGCTCTGCTTATGTACATATTATGACAATATATATATTATGATCAATATAATAAATCGGAACCTCGGCTAAAGCGGGGTATCTGTTTTTTTCTTACATCATGTGTGGTTACATGGAGCTTACAAAGCGGCGTCCGGTTTACCCCTTGATTTAGCTTCTCTAAGCTTTATATTGCATCACTTGGGGGCTTGGTCGTATCCGAACCATAGCTACACCTCTTGATCGGCGCAAAGCCACAACATCACTTGGGGGCTTGGTCGTATCCGAACCATAGCTACACCTCTTGATCGGCGCAATGCCACAGCATCACTTGGGGGCTTGGTCGTACCCGAACCATAGCTACACCTCTTGATCGGTGCAATGCCACAGCATCACTTGGGGGCTTGGTCGTATCCGAACCACAGTCACACCTCTTGATCGGCTCAAAGCCACATCAATCCGGGGCCAAAGAGAGTGTTGTAAAACAACAGCTCAAACATAGGCACCCACTGAGCACAGCTCACAATGTTGCTTGGGGATTCTTTGCTGTCGAATTTAGGGCCTGGCAGCCCGTGAAAAGCCTCGACTACAACGATTTTCATTTGCCTTTTGCTAAGTTTTCTTTGTTTTCATAAGATTTGTGATGTTTTTAAACCAGTGTTTATCAACCCGGTTAGGCTGTCAACTACAAGTTGTCATTACACGATCAAATTATAATCCGGAGACTATCAGCCCGGTCTGCTTTTGACTCAAAGTCACCAGTATGGAATAAGCCGGTATTTATCACAACCCGGAACGTTTTTATTGTAAACTGGTATCATATAACAGGAGTTACTTATCCTCCAGAGTAGGGTTATGGCCCTCACTACAAAGTTGGTCAGCCAACATCATGCCTAAAGGTCCCAGGTATCATATATTTCCATATTTGGTTATCTTTTACAACCTTGGTTATAAACCGTGGTCATGTATATATTTGGGTATCATGACCCGCCCGGTGGTAAACTGCCAGGGCGCTTTAAGCTTCTTATCTGCAGGAACAACTTGAATAAATAGCTATGGATTATGAACATCATATCTTAAAGCATCGCGGATTAACACGCATCAGTTGCAGATAAATATGCACGAAGGCATAACAGACCAAGTGTTTTAACTAGCCTATTACAAGGCGTTTCAGTGCCCAAAGGGATAATTGTTTCTCAATAAGCATTGCAGCACGTGGAAGACTAAACTGGCCCCCGGATTATGATTGCTTATCAGCTTGATCTGACGGCTGCGGATCATCTTGCACCGGTTTATCTTCTTCGTCTCTACCCAGCGGCTGGAAGTCAATAGTTGTCCAGTCGATCCCAGTTAAAGCTTGGAACACAGCTTCGTCGCTTATAAGGGTCGACGGTTCAATATTAGGGGCATAAGTGTGCTTACGGATTGGAGGGATCAGATTTTGCGCTTCCGGAATTGGTGCAGCAACCCGTCTGTTCTTGTCATCATAACTGGCCTGATAGTATGAGAGATCAGCTTCTTCAGCCAATTGACAGGCCAGTGGACGTACTTCCCTGTTTATGATGCGGAGATCCTCCTGGCCAAATTCTGATCCGTCTTCTTTTAAGCTTGGGAAGCCTTTAGCCACGTCCACTAGATCAAGATCAGGCACCCACGCCTTTGCCCGGGTTAGAGCGGACAGAGCTCCGGCCCTTGCCGCAGCTTTCTTTAGTTCTTCAACCCGGGCAGGCAGCATGGATAGCCTTTCTAAGGTGTCCTTGATCAATGTTGGAGGAGGTTTATTGTGTGAAGCGGTGCAGATGATCCGCTGCGCACCGGTATACAGCTGCTCTATCAGAGTATAGGCCGCTTTCAACTTCTTCTGTACATCAGAGCCCAGATGGCTAATGCGAGTTCCTGCACCATTGTACACATCAGTAAACCGACAACACATGAGAAAGATATGTTGAAAGTATTAAGGAAAAGATGTTTACCAAACACAGCAGCAGTCATGGCATGAATCTGCCGCTTTACGCCGGTCAGTTCATCAACCACCGGTTTAAGAGCGGCTTCTGCGTTTTCAGCCCTTTTTATCAAAGCGGATTTTTCAGTCTCCCAATCCGCCCGCTCTTTGTTGAAGCCCTCTTTCAGTTTCTCCATAGCACCTAGAGCGCGGGTCAATTCTTCCTTCGCTTTGGAGGCTTTAGCTTGCCGGGTTTTGAGGTTCTCTTGCAGATCAGCGGTTTGGCTTTCCCTCTTGCTCAGTTCAGCCTATAAAGAGACAGATATATAATGAGTTGACAGTACATATTTGAAGTACCAAGCACATAACAAGTTATGCCCTTAGTACTTGGGGGCTAATGCATATTTGCTCTTTATCAGAAATTTTTACAAGTCCCAAGCACAATACAAGTATTAAGCTTGGCACTTGGGGGCTAATGTGTATTTGCTCATAAAATGCTGATATGGGAATTCTTCTACAAAGTCCCGGTTCATCTTTATAAAGTTAAACCGGCCCTTGGGGGCTACATTAGTGAAGTTAAGATGCATTGTTGCAAACATGAAATTGTTAGTAAGTCCCGGTTTAAATTGGTACCTTAAACTGTTACTTGGGGGCTACTGGAGTTGATAAGCTGCAATTAAATATAAGAGAGAAACACTTATGAAGTTACCTCATATCGCTCCTTCATCATATTTACCAAACCGGCTTCATAGTCACGGCTGGTGTACAGACGGTTCAGGAAGCCAGAGTGAAGGTCTTGAACATTCAGATGGGCCTAATTTGACAAATCGGCGTTCCATTTGCCTTT
Source organism: Triticum aestivum (assembly GCF_018294505.1). Classification (NCBI taxonomy): domain Eukaryota; kingdom Viridiplantae; phylum Streptophyta; class Magnoliopsida; order Poales; family Poaceae; genus Triticum; species Triticum aestivum. The sequence goes on from NC_057799.1 coordinate 181,164,972, forward strand.
GCCAATTGCAGAGAGCTCATCTTTAGCAGTATGCTTTGACAAAGCGACAGGATTGCCCGGAGCGGTATGGCCAGTGCCAGTAATCATAATGTCATCATCTTTGTCATCAGCAACCGTTACTGGGGTTGGCGGTTTGTCAGTATTTTTCACTGGACTAGCCGGTTTATTGGCAGTTCGGACAGGGCTGGTTGGCTGGTCAGCTTGGCTTGTGGTGTCAACTTCTGCCTGCTCAGCAACGAAGTCACGATCTTGAGGCGGCGGGTCATTCAGTATGGCATCAATGTTGGTCTCTTTAGGATCTGGAGTTTTCTCCGGTTCAACAGCCACGTCTTCATCAGCCGGTTTATTTAACCGAGCCTTCTTGCTGGGTCTGGTCTTGGCGCTGAGAAAAATAAACATGAGGATCAGTACAGTATCTCAAAATAGCAACATCAAGGATAACAACAAGTGTATAGCTCACCCAAGAACTGTTTTGAGGGGTGGAAGTTTTGTGGCCGACGACTCGCCAGAAGATGAGTGAGAAGTACCCTGATAATTTGAATCAGACGGGTTAAGAGGCTGGCGGATACAACCTGCTTTGGGGTATGAAGTATCAATGGGATAAGAGACCTCTGATCGGCGTTTCCGAACCGGACTGTTCGGTAAACCGGCAGAGGTAACTACCTGGCCGCTGTGCCGGGTTGTGCGGCGAGCCTCGTGCTGCTGCGTCTTCAAAAGAAAGTTTGGGTCCACGTAAGCAAGGGGGTGAGAAAATTTTACTTTCCGGTTTGCTTGACGGATTTTTGATGTTGGCAGAGGATCTGAATCGGAGGAAAGAATGGTTACCTCTACGTTATCAGCATGGCTGCCTTCAGCGTCGTCTTGATAATAATCATTGCCAATGAGGTGTACGAAAAATGAACCAAGAGAGTCAAGTTCTACCTCTAGTTCCAGATTACCCACATCGTCATCAGCTGGTAGATCGGAGGATGCAGTGGTCCTTCTCTTGGCAGGTTTTTTAACAACCTTGGTCTTTGGACGAACTGGCTTGACCGGTTTGTCTTGCGACTTCGCCGGTTTGTCTTGTGATGGTTTCTTGTTCCAGAACGGATCATCACCCTATCAGAAAATAATCACACTTTCAGAGAATATTTGGACAGAAGCAACTTCAGATAAAAAGATTATATGATTCTTACAGCTGGTGGTTTGTTGAAGGTGCAGAAAGGGAGTAGTCCGGTTTGGGCACAGACAGCCTCCGGTTCGTTCAGTATCTTTTTTACAGCCTCAGTGACTTCTGCATCTGTAAGCTGAATGTCAATGTGCCGTTGAGCATCCTTCAAACTCCCCGTATACTCACACATCAAACCGGAGCGCCGGCTTAAGGGCAGAATACTCTAGCTTATCAAACAACGAGCAAGATCAACTCCTGTCAAACCGTCTGCCATGAAGGCTCTGAGCTTTGATAATTGAGGAGCATAGTTGGCCCTTTCTCTTGCAGTCAACCTCTGAGGAAAAGGATGTGTGTTGCTCAGGCGTTCAGGGCGGTAACCCGGCATGGGGTTTTCATCAGATGGAGAGGTATCCATGCAATAAAACCAAGTCTGGTTCCACTCTTTGGGGTGACTGTGGAGTTTGGGATGAGGGAAGGTGACTTCTTTCCTTTTCTGAACCGCCATTCCGCCCAGTTCCGTATTGGGTCAATCCGAGAACTCTCTGCGACGGTTTAAGTGAAAGAAATCCCTAAACAGTTTGACTGCAGGTTCCTCTTGCAGGTAAACCTCACAGAAGACTTGGAAGTGGCAGATGTTGGTCACAGAATTGGGACCGCTGTCTTGAGGGCGCAGCTGAAAATTGGCTAGTACATCTCGGAAAAATTTCGAACCGGGAGGGCTAAAACCTCGACTCAGATGGTCAGCAAACACGACTACCTCTCCGTCCTTGGGTGTAGGAGGATTTTTCGGGCCAGGGACCCTCCAGTGGATGACATCTTTCTTGGCTAAAGTTCCCGTTTTAATAAGATTGTTTAACTGTTCTTCGGTTACTCGAGAAGGAGCCCAATTGCATTCATAGACTTGCTTGGCCATGGCAATGAAAGATCTGAAACATGATTATTGCCGGTTTAAGATTTAGAAAGGACAACTATACAGCGGTATAAGGATGTAAGCATATTGTTAAACCGGAATTGCTAATTCGTAAACCAGAGTCTGACAATGGAAACAGTACAATGATGAATGCATTGGCGGTTCAACAGGGGACTAATGGTATCTACTGGGTCATCATTCTGTATATGAAGTTAAACTGCCCCATCTGGTATAAAAAATGTATAAGTGAAGGAAGAAACAAGTTTCACATCTTGCCAGGGTAATTTCAGATCTACCATGCGTTGGAAAAACAAAATATATTCTGACCTAATTTCCAGCGTGTTAAAGGTTCACCAAGTTCAGATCAGTTGGATATCAAGTAGGTGCAACAGGAAGAAATGATTCTAAACTACAAAAGGCGCTGAAAATAGTCAGATCTAACCGGCCATTGGTGCTACCGAAGGAAGAACAACTTCAAGCTATGAAGAATACCGAACCCTAATGGCGGATCTAGGGCGAGAAGAAGAGGGACTTACTGGCGCAGGAGGAAGCAGCGGAGGATCACCGCTTTTCTCCAGTACGATCAGGTTGATGCAGCGGCCTTTGTCGAAGCAGAGGCAAAGGATGATGGCGGCGGCAGAGCTTAAGGGTCGGTCGGCGCGAGGAAGACGACGACGCGGAGAGGCACGAGGGGGCAAATGGAAAGACCCCCTGGCCCTATTTATAAGGGCAGAAAGATAAGCATCAGGCGCAAGAATCGAGGAGCCTAAATTTTGGATATGAGGCGGAGCTGTCGCCTCGATTGTGGGAGGCTCATTAATAAAGGTGGGTTATACACAATTTTAAATAACAGGTGATGTCACGGCGGTTTACCATGGTCCTAGAAGATGATGTCATGGTGGTTTACAAGATTATGTGAAGATGTTGAAGAAGAAATTTTCTTAAGTATTGAGGATTGACATGAACCAGTTCAAATCAATCTGGGGCCTAATGTTGGGGATATTACCACTGGACGTAAACCGGCCAGGAGAGGCCGGGTTAACCCCATAAGTAGTTCATCTGTATCTGAAGTCCATGAAGACAAACGGTGACGCTTTATGAAGGCCCAGGGCCCAAAGCCGGTTTAAGGCCTGTAGACATAAATCGCCATTGATATGTAAACTTGTGTTGTAAGATAGAAGTAGCAGAGACCGAGCCGGACACGATTATGTGCCGGCCTCGGGATTCTGTAAACCACTTGGGGCGATAAGCGGTACTACAGCGACTGGTTGTAGTAAGAAGAGGCAGGGGAGGTATGCCAACAAATAGAGGAGTGAAACCTCCAACCGAGAAGAACCAGCATAACCTCCAACATCAAAAACATCATAGAAGATGCGAGTGAACTCTGTTTTCGATGAACTCGAGCTTGTCATCAAGATGACCATAAGCTAAAAAACTCACAAGGAGAAGAACCAAACAAGAACCAACAAAGATGATGCAAGGATGCAATGGTTTGAGCTCTCTATGAACGATACGATCAAGCTACTCATCGAGAGCCCCCCTTGATAGTACGGCAATCGATCCTATAACCCGGTCTCCCAACTACCATCATGAGACCGGTAAAATAGAAAACCTATCAAGAGCAAACCTTTGCCTTGCACATGGTCCACTTGAGCTAGATGATGACGATCTTGACTCCCTCAAGTTGGACCACCTTTCTTGGTTGTGTTGGCTCGATGAAGACTAGTTGATTGCTCCCCCATACTCCACTATGGGTGAGCCACTCTTCCGCACATCTTCACCAGTCCATTGTCACCACAATGGACGGCAAGCTTCAAGCATTTGATCTCGTCATGATGCTTCACTTGAACTTGCACACCGCAACATCTTCACAAGTCCATTGTCGCCACAATGGACGGCAAGCTTCAAGCATTTGATCTCTTCATGATGCTTCACTTGAACTTGCACACCGCAACCTAACCCCACAAAGAACTCTCATGAAGATCATGGGTTAGTACACAAAGCATAATTGACAATGCTTACCACACCATGGGATCGCTTGATCCCTCTCGATACATCTTGTGCGCTTTGTGTGTTGATCAACTTGATTCACTCTTGACTTAGTCTTGATCAACCTTGACTCTTTCCAACTCTCTTCATTTGGATGATGTCTTGAAGGTAAACATGAATGATCACACAATCTTCTTCTTCAAGACATGCTTGCAATAAGCTCTACTCTCACATGACCAATCTTTGGATAATTCCTTAATAACACCTTGGTCACCACATAAACTCCTTAAAACCAACACATGGACTTCAAGAAAAGCCTATGGACAAATCCTTCAAATATAACTCAAGGCAACCATTAGTCCATAGAGATTGTCATCAATTACCAAAACCAAACATGGGGGCACCGCATGTTCTTTCAAACACTTTTCAAATAACCCTGGATGCTTTCCAGAAATTCTACATCATTTCTGATCAACAATATGTTAACAACATATACTCATCAAAAATTCTATAGTGCTCCCACTCACTTCTTTGGAAATACAAGTTTCTCATGAACTTTGTATAAACCCAAAATCTTTGATCATCTCATCAAAGCGTTCATTCCAACTCCGAGATGCTTACTCCAATCCTTAGAAGGATTGCTGGAGCTTTGCATACTTGTTAGCATCTTTCAGGATTGACAAAACCTTCTGGTTGTATCACATACAACCTTTCCTCAAGAAAATCGTCGAGGAAACAATGTTTTGACATCCTATCTGCAAGATTTCATAAATAATGCACTAACTGCTAATATAATTCTAACAGACTCTTAGCATCGCTACGAGTGAGAAAGTCTCATCGCAGTCAACTCCTTGAACTTGCCGGAAAACATCTTAACGACAAGTCGAGCTTTCTTAATGGTGACACTTACCATCATTGTCTGTCTTCCCTTTAAAATACATCTGTACTCAACAGCCTTACGACCATCAAGTAGTTCTTTCAAAGTCTATACTTTGTTTCCATACATGGATCCTCTCGGATTTTATGGCCTCGAGCCATTCGTCGGAATCCGGGCCCACCATCGCTTCTCCATAGCTTGTAGGTTCATTGTTGTCTAGCAACATGACTTCCAAGACAGGATTACGTACCACTCTGAAGTAGTACGCATCCTTGTCGTCCTATGAGGTTTGGTAGTGACTTGATCTGAAGTTTCATGATCACTATCATAAGCTTCCACTTCAATTGGTGTAGGTGCCACAGGAACAACTTCCTGTGCCCTGCTACACATTAGTTGAAGTGACGGTTCAATGACCTCATCAAGTCTCCACCATCCTCCCACTCAATTCTTTCGAGAGAAACTTTTCCTCGAGAAAGGACCCGTTTCTAGAAACAATCACTTTTGCTTCCAGATCTGAAATAGGAGGTATACCCAACTGTATTGGGTATTCTATGAAGATGCATTTATTCGCTTTGGGTTCGAGCTTATCAGCCTGAAACTTTTTCACATAAGCGTCGCAGCCCCAAACTTTTAAGAAATGACAGCTTAGGTTTCTCTAAACCATAGTTCATACGGTGTCATCTCAACGGAATTGCGTGGTGCCCTATTTAAAGTGAATGCGGTTGTCTCTAATGCCTAGCCCATAAATGATAGCGGTAATTCAATAAGAGACATCATGGTATGCACCATATCCAATAGGGTGCAGTTATGATGTTCGGACACACCATCACACTATGGTGTTCCAGGCGGTATTAGTCGTGAAACAATTTCCACAATTTCTTAATTGTGTGCCAAACTCGTAACTCAAATATTCATCTCTATGATCATATCACAGACATTTTATCCTCTTGTCACGACGATCTTCAACTTCACTCTGAAATTACTTGAACCTTTCAATAATTCAGACTTGTGTTTCATCAAGTAAATATACTTAGCATCTACTCAAATCATCTATGAAGCAAGAACATAACGATATCCATTGCATGCCTCAGCACTCATTGGACTGCACACATCAAAATGTATTACTTCCAACAAGTTGCTTTCTTGTTCCATCTTACTGAAAACGAGGCCTTTCAGTCATCTTGCCCATGTGTTATGATTTGCATGTCTCAAGTGATTCTAAATCAAGCGAGTCCAAATGATCCATCTGTATGGACTTTCTTCATGCATATATACTAATAGACATGGTTCGCATGTCTCAATCTTTTCAAAAACGAGTGAGTCCAAAGATCCATCAACATGGAGCTTCTTCATGCGTTTTATACCAATATTACTCAAGTGGTAGTGCCACAAGTATGTGGTACTATCATTACTATCTTATATCTTTTGGCATGAACATGTGTATCACTACGATCGAGATTCAATAAACCATTCATTTTAGGTGCAAGACCATTGAAGGTATTATTCAAATAGACAGAGTAACCATTATTCTCCTTTAATGAATAGCCCTATTGCGATAAACATAATCCAATCATGTCTATGCTCAACGCAAACACGAAATAATTATTATTCAGGTTTAACCCCAATCTCGATGGTAGAGGGAGCATGCGATGCTTGATCACATCAACACATATCGTCATCTCACCTTTAGCTAGTCTCCGTTTATTCTGCAGCTTTTATTTCGAGTTACTAACACTTAGCAACCGAACCGGTATCTAATACCCTGGTGCTACTAGGAGTACAAGTAAAGTACACATTAATATAATGTATATCCAATATACTTCTGTCGACCTTGCCAGCCTTCTCATCTACGAAGTATCTAGGGTAGTTCTGCTTCAGTGACCGTTCCCCTCATTTCAGAAGCACTAAGTCTCAGGTTTGGGTTCAACCTTGGGTTTCTTCACTAGAGCAGCAACTGACTTGTCGTTTCATGAAATATCCCTTCTTGCCCTTGCCCTTCTAGAAACTAGTGGTTTTACTAACCATCAACAATTGATGCTCCTACTTGATTTCTACTTCCGCGGTGTCAAACATCGCGAGTTGCTCAAGGATCATCATGTCTATCCCTGATATGTTATAGTTCATCACGAAGCTCTAATAGCTTGGTGGCAGTGACTATGGAGAACCATCACTATCTCATCTGGAAGATTAACTCCCACTCGATTCAAGTGATTGTAGTACTCAGACAATCTGAGCACATGCTCAACGATTGAGCTTTTCTCCCTTAGTTTGCAGGTTTAAGAAACTTGTCAGAGGTCTCATACCTCTTGACGTGGGCACTAGTCTGAAATCCCAATTTCAGTCTTTGGAACATCTCATATGTTCTGCGACGTTTCAAAACCGTCTTTGGTGCCACAATTTTAAACCGTTAGCATCACACACTGAACTATCACGTTAGCATCACCAAAACATGTATGTCAGATGTTTCGCAACATCTACAGACGACGCTCGAGGTTCAGCACACCGAGCAGTGCATTAAGGACATAAGCCTTCTGTGCAGCAATGAGGACAATCCTCAGTTTACGGACCCAGTCCGCATAATTGCTACTACCAACTTTCAACTAAATTTTCTCTAGGAACATATCTTAGTAGAACTAAAGCGTAAGCTACGACATTATTTGCAAAGACCTTTTGACTATGTTCATGATAATTAAGTTCATCTGATTATTTAATGAACTCCCACTTAGATAGACATCCGTCTAGTCATCTAAGTGATACATGATCCGAATCGACTAGGCCGTGTCCGATCATCACGTGAGACGGACTAGTCATCATCGGTGAACATCTCCATGTTGATCGTATCTACTATACGACTCATGTTCGACCTTTCGGTCTCTTGTGTTCCGAGGCCATGTCTGTACATGCTAGGCTCGTCAAGTCAACCTAAGTGTTTTGCTTGTGTTCCGAGGCCATGTCTGTACATGCTAGGCTCGTCAACACCCGTTGTATGCGAACGTTAGAATCTATCACACCCGATCATCACGTGGTGCTTCGAAACAACGAACCTTTGCAACGTGCACAGTTAGGGGGAACACATCTCTTGAAATTTTAGTGAGGGATCATCTTATTTATGCTACCATCGTTCTAAGCAAATAAGATGTAAACATGACAAACATCACATGCAAATCATAAAGTGACATGATATGGCCAATATCATCTTGCGCCTTTTGATCTCCATCTTCGAGGCGCGGCATGATCACCTTCGTCACCGGCATGACACCATGATCTCCATCATCGTGTCTTCATGAAGTTGTCTCGCCAACTATTACTTCTACTACTATGGCTAACGGTTAGCAATAAAGTAAAGTAATTACATGGCGTTTTTCATTGACACGCAGGTCATACAATAAATTAAGACAACTCCTATGGCTCCTGCCGGTTGTCATACTCATCGACATGCAAGTCGTGATTCCTATTACAAGAACATGATCAATCTCATACATCACATATATAATTCATCACATCCTTTTGGCCATATCACATCACATAGCATACCCTGCAAAAACAAGTTAGACGTCCTCTAATTGTTGTTGCATGTTTTACGTGGCTGCTATGGGTTTCTAGCAAGAACGTTTCTTACCTATGCAAAAGCCACAACGGTGATATGCCAATTGCTATTTACCCTTCATAAGGACCCTCTTCATCGAATCCGATCCGACTAAAGTGGGAGAGACAGACACCCGCTAGCCACCTTATGCATCAAGTGCATGTCAATCGGTGGAACCTGTCTCACGTAAGAGTACGTGTAAGGTCGGTCCGGGCCGCTTCATCCCACAATGCTGCCGAATCAAGATAAGACTAGTAACGGTAAGCAAATTGAACAAATCATCGCTCACAACTAATTTGTGTTCTACTCGTGCATAGAATCTACGCATAGACCTGGCTCATGATGCCACTGTTGGGGAACGTAGCAGAAATTCAAAATTTTCCTACGTGTCACCAAGATCAATCTAGGAGATGCTAGCAACGAGAGGGGAGGAGTGCATCTACATACCCTTGTAGATCGTGAGCGGAAGCGTTCAAGAGAACGGGGTTGATGGAGTCGTACTCGTCGTGATCCAAATCACCGATGATCCTAGCGCCGAACGGACGGCACCTCCGCGTTCAACACACGTACGGAGTGGGGACGTCTCCTCCTTCTTGATCCAGCAAGGGGGGAGGAGAAGTTGATGGAGATCCAGCAGCACGACGGCGTGGTGGTGGAAGTAGCGGGATCCCGGCAGGGCTTCGCCAAGCGCAAGCGGGGAGGAAGAGGTGTGACGGGAGGGAGGGAGGCGCCAGGGCTTGAGGTGCTGCTCCCATGCGCCTCCCCACTATATATAGGGGTGGAGGGGGCTGGTTTCTTGCCCTCCAAGTCCATTGGGGCATTGGAAAAGGTGGGGGAAAGAAATCCCACCATTTCCCTTCCCCACCGATTGTTATCCCCCTTTTTTAGGGATCTTGATCTTATCCCTTCGGGATATGATCTTATTCCTTCTAAGGTGGGATCTTGGTGCGCCTTGACCAGGGGTGTGGGGCCTTGCCCCCACTACCCACGTTCATGTGGGTCCCCCCATGCAGGTGGGCCCCACTTCGGAACCTTCTAGAACCTTCCCGGTACAATACCGAAAAATCCCGAACATTTTCCGGTGGCCAAAATAGGACTTCCCATATATAAATCTTTACCTCCGGACCATTCCGGAACTCCTCGTGACGTCCGGGATCTCATCCGGGACTCCGAACAACTTTTGGTTAACCGCATACTAATATCTCTACAACTCTAGCATCACCGAACCTTAAGTGTGTAGACCCTACGGGTTCGGGAGACATGCAGACATGACCGAGACGACTCTCCGGTCAATAACCAACAACGGGATCTGGATACCCATGTTGGCTCCCACATGTTCCATGATGATCTCATCGGATGAACCACGATGTCGAGGATTCAATCAATCCCGTATACAATTCCCTTTGTCAATCGGTACGTTACTTGCCCAAGATTCGATCGTCGGTATCCCAATACCTTGTTCAATCTCGTTACCGGCAAGTCACTTTACTCGTACCGTAACGCATGATCCCGTGGCTAACTCCTTAGTCATATTGAGCTCATTATGATGATGCATTATCGAGTGGGCCCAGAGATACCTCTCCGTCATACGGAGTGACAAATCCCAGTCTCGATTCGTGCCAACCCAACAGACACTTTCGGAGATACCTGTAGTGCACCTTTATAGCCACCCAGTTACGTTGTGACGTTTGGTACACCCAAAGCATTCCTACGGTATCCGGGAGTTGCACAATCTCATGGTCTAAGGAAATGATACTTGACTTTAGAAAAGCTCTAGCAAACGAATTACACGATCTTGTGCTATGCTTAGGATTGGGTCTTGTCCATCACATCATTCTCCTAATGATGTGATCCCGTTATCAATGACATCCAATGTCCATGGTCAGGAAACCATAACCATCTATTGTTCAACGAGCTAGTCAACTAGAGGCTTACTAGGGACATGTTGTGGTCTATGTATTCACACATGTATTACGGTTTCCAGTTAATACAATAATAGCATGAACAACAGACAATTATCATGAACAAGGAAATACAATAATAACCATTTTATTATTGCCTCTAGGGCATATTTCCAACACATATATGCTCAGATCTTTCCATCACATGATGCTTGCCAACTAAAAAGTAGGTTGGAATGAGAAGGAATACTACTGACTCTTGCATAAAAGTAAAAGATAGGCCCTTCGCAGAGGGAAGCAGGGATTTGCAGAGGTGCCAGAGCTCGGAGCAAAAACAGAGATGAAAATAATTTTGAGAGGTATGCTTTCATTGTCAACATAACGACCAAGAGTTCCCAATATCTTCCATACTAGATACATTATAGGCGGTTTCCACGTAGAAAGGTAAAGTTTTTACTCCCCCTCCACCAACATTCACACTCCACGGCTTGTCCGAAACAACGGGTGCCGTCCAACTATCAACATTCCTGAGGGAGTTTTGTTTAAATTATTTATGAATTTGTTTTTGATCTTTTGATCATAGGACTGGGCATCCCAGTTGCCAGCCATTTTCTCGTGAATGATGAGCGGAGTCCACTCATCGTGAGAATAACCCACCTAGCTTGGAAGATACTGCTAGCCCCTAGTCGCCACATGAGCGATTCGGGCATACAAAACCGATTATTATTTGAAGGTTTAGAGTTTGGCACATGCAAATTTACTTGGAACGGCAGGTAAATACCGCATATAGGTAGATATGGTGGACACTCATGGAAGAAACTTGGTTCAAGGATTTTGGATGCACAAGCAGTATTCCCGCTTAGTACAGAAATGTAGGCTAGCAAAAGATTCTAAATAGCAAGCACCACATGTTAGAGGATCCATAACAATATAACTTCTATACAAATATACCCAAGCATAACTCATTATGTTGTCTTCCTTGTCCAACTTCAACTAATTTGCTCAGGTTTGAAAATAATTAATGGGGCTCACAATCATAGAAGATGTCCAAGATAGTATATTTATATGTGAACTCTCTCTTCCTTCAATATTCTTTCATGAATTGTTCAAGTAACCAATACAATGTTTGCTAACCTTCAAAAAATTTACCACCTCTACTTCTTATATGTGAAGGCATTACTCCCCATGGGATAAGCATACGAAACATATATAATTTCAGATTTATGATATTCAAATCATTCAACTATTTACTCATAGGATATAAGTGAAGATCAATGAGTAGTTAAATAATTATGTAGCTATGTGAAGACTCTCTCTCACTTAAGAATTTCAGATCTTGGTATTTTATTCAAACAGCAAGCAAAGCTAAAGAAAATAAAATGACGCTCCAAGCAAAACACATATCATGTGGTGAATAAAAATATAACTCCAAGTAAAGTTACCGATGAACGAAGACGAAAGAGGGGATGCCATCCGGGGAATCCCCAAGCTTAGGCTCTTGGTCATCCTTGAATATTACCTTGGGGTCCCTTGGGCATCCCCAATCTTAGGCTCTTGCCACTCCTTATTCCATAGTCCATCGAATCTTTACCCAAAACTTGAAAACTTCACAACACAAAACTTAAGAGAAAACTCGTAAGCTCCGTTAGCGAAAGAAAACAAAACACCACTTCAAGGTACTGTAATGAACTCATTCCTTATTTATATTGGTGGTAAACCTACTTTATTCCAAGTTCTCTATGGTTCATACCCTCCGATACTAGCCATAGATTCATCAAAATAAGCAAACAACACACGAAAAACAGAATCTGTCAAAAACAGAACAGTCTGTAGTAATCTGTAACTAACGCAAACTTCTGGAACTCAAAAAATCCTACCAAAATAGGACGACTTAGATAATTTATTTATTGATCTGCTGCAATTGGAATCAGTATTTTGTCATGTTCTGGTGATTTTAAACAATTGTTTTCGTGAACATAAAGTTTCTGGAATTTTCAGCAAGATCAAATAACTATCATCCAAGAAGATCCTATAGGTCTTACTTGGCACAAACACTAATTAAAACATAAAACCACATCTAAAAAGAAGCTAGATGGATTATTTATTACTAAACAGAACCAAAAAGCAAGCGACTAAAATAAAATTGGGTTGCCTCCCAACAAGCGCTAACGTTTAACGCCCCTAGCTCGGCATGATGATTTCAATGATGCTCACATAAAAGATAAGAATTGAAACACAAAGAGAGCATCATGAAGAATATGACTAGCACATTGAAGTCTAACCCACTTCTTATGCATAGGGATTTTGTGAGCAAACAACTTATGGGAACAATACTCAACTAGCATAGGAAGGCAAAACAAGCATAACTTTAAAACTTTAAGCACGTAGAGAGGAAACTTGATATTATTGCAATTCCTACAAGCATATGTTCCTCCCTCATAATAATTTTCAGTAGCACCATAAATTCAACAATATAACCATCACATAAAGCATTATTTTCATGATTTACAAGCATAGAAATTTTATTACTCTCCACATAAGCAAAATTCTTCTCTTTCGGAATAGTGGGAGTATCATAAAAGACTCGAATACTATAAATTGTTTCCACATTAAAAGAGTAATGTTAAGAAAAAGGGTACTCATAATCATGACAAGTTTTATAAATATAATCATCACTACTTTTTATAGCATAAGTTTCATCACAATAATCGTCATAAGTAGCAACTTTGTTCTCATCATAATCGATTGAAACCTCTTCCAAGATAGTGGAATCATTACTAAATAAAGTCATGACCTCTCCAAATCCACTTTCATAATTATCACAATAAGATTCAACATCCTCCAAAATAGTGGGATCATTAATTCCTAATGTTGACACTCTTCCAAACCCATTTTCATCAATATAATCATCATAAGTAGGAGGCATGCTATCATCATAACAAATTTGCATATCAAAACTTGGGAGGCTAAAAATATCATCTTCATTAAACGTAGCATCCCCAAGCTTGGGACAAACATTAATTTCAGCAAATATATTCTCAAATATGTCATCCTCATCAAACATAGCTTCCCCAAGCTTGGGCCTTTTCATATCATAAGCATAATCATTCTCATCATTAATAGTATGGATAGCACCAATAGTATAGCAATTATCATCATCACAATGAGTAGTAGGAGCAACATCATTTGGGAGGGATACCTTTTTACCTTTGCTTATCCGTCTTTTCTTTTTCTTCTTCACATCATGCATGGGCTGAATCCTCCTTTTGGAGCTCCTTATTAATGAGATTGGTTGAATAGAAGGCTCCTCCTCGTTACCTGATTCATCATAAGAAATAATAGGAGGATATTCGGAAGTCTCTTCCCTTTCATTAGTATTCTCTTCATCTTCTATTTCTTTTCTTTTCTTTATGTAATTGGCAATATAGGATTTTCAATGCAATTCACCGCACAATACATATAAATTTCCTCTAGATCAAAATCAAGAAGTTTATCACGGGCAAATACTGGAAGATAGTTAGTTATACGTTTCATTTCTTCATAACCCATAAGCAAACTAAGTTCATTATGATGTGCAAGGGAAATCAAGTCATCAAATTTTTTAGAAATGATTAGATCATGAAACAATTTGCATCGGATAGTTAAATGACCATGTTCATTGCAAAGTTCACAAGTACGACTAAGAAAATTTAAATTTTCAGCACAAACATCTAGCCTTTCTTGCAACAATTTAGTTTCTAAATGTTTATGCCTCTTGCAATATCTATCTTCCCTATTTGGTGTGTACTTGCAAACCCAATGCACTCCACAAAAATTGACATGTTTATAGGAGACATTTTCATCATAACTAGTGCAATCATCATTAGTACTATGGATATTCAAAGAGTTCATACTAACAACATTGCAATCATGCTCTTCATTCAAAGATTTAGTGCCAAACATTTTATAGACTTCTTCTTCTATCACTTGAGCACAATTTTCCTTTTTTCGTCATACTTACGAAAGATATTAAAAAGATGAAGCGTATGAGACAAACTCAATTCCATTTTTTGTAGTTTTCTTTTATAGACTAAACTAGTGCTAAAACAAGAAACAAAAAGATTCGATTGCAAGAACTAAAGATATACCTTCAAGCACTCACCTCCCCGGCAACGGCGCCAGAAAAGAGCTTGATGTCTACTATGCAACCTTCTCCTTGTAGACGTTGTTGGGCCTCCAAGTGTAGAGGTTTGTAGGACAGTAGCAAATTTCCCTCAAGTGGATGACCTAAGGTTTATCAATCCGTGGGAGGTGTAGGATGAAGATGGTCTCTCTCAAGCAACCCTGCAACCAAATAACAAAGAGTCTCTTGTGTCCCCAACACACCCAATACAATGGTAAATTGTATAGGTGCACTAGTTCGGCGAAGAGATGGTGATACAAGTGCAATATGGATGGTAGATATAGGTTTTTGTAATCTGAAAATATTAAAACAGCAAGGTAACAAGTGGTAGAAGTGAGCGTAAACGGTATTGCAATGCGTTGAAACAAGGCCTAGGGGTCATACATTCACTAGTGCAAGTTCTCTCAACAATAATAACAAATTAGATCATATAACAATCCCTCAACATGCAACAAAGATTCACTCCAAAGTCACTAATAGCGGAGAACAAACAAAGAGATTATTGTAGGGTACGAAACCACCTCAAAGTTATCCTTTCTAATCGATCTATTCAAGAGTTCGTAGTAAAATAACACAAAGCTATTCTTTCCGTTCGATCTATCATAGAGTTCATACTAGAATAACACCTTAAGACACAAATCAACCAAAACCCTAATGTCACCTAGATACTCCAATGTCACCTCAAGTATCCGTCGGTATGATTATACGATATGCATCACACAATCTCAGATTTATCTATTCAACCAACACAAAGTACTTCAAAGAGTGCCCCAAAGTTTCTACCGGAGAGTCAAGACGAGAACGTGTGCCAACCCCTATGCATAGATTCCCAAGGTCACGGAACCCGCAAGTTGATCACCAAGACATACATCAAGTGGATAAATAGAATACCCCATTGTCACCATGGGTATCCCACGCAAGACATACATCAAGTGTTCTCAAATCCTTAAAGACTCGATCCGATAAGATAACTTCGAAGGGAAAACTCAATCCATTACAAGAGAGTAGAGGGGGAGAAACATCATAAGATCCAACTATAATAGCAAAGCTCGCGATACATCAAGATCGTACCACCTGAAGAACACGATAGAGAGAGATCAAACACATAGCTACTGGTACATACCCTCAGCCCCGAGGGTGAACTACTCCCTCCTCGTCATGGAGAGCGCCAGGATGATGAAGATGGCCACTGGTGAGGGATCCCCCCTCCAGCAGGGTGCCAGAAAAGGGTCCCGATTTGCTTTTGGTGGCTACAGAGGCTTGCGGCGGCGGAACTCCCAATCTATTCGGTTCCCCAATGGTTTTAGGGTATATGGATATATATAGGCGAAAGAAGTCAGTAAGGGGAGCCACGAGGGGCCCACGAGAGTGGAGGGCATGCCCAGGGGGGGTGGGAGCGCCCCCTGCCTCGTGCCTTCCTCATTGCTTCCCTTACGTACACTCCAAGTCTGCTGGATTGCTTCCGTTCCAAAAATAACTCTCCCGAAGGTTTCATTCCGTTTGGACTCCGTTTGATATTCCTTTTCTGCGAAACACTGAAACAAGGGAAAAACAGAAACTGGCACTGGGCTCTGGGTTAATAGGTTAGTCCCAAAAATAATATAAAAGTGCATAGTAAAGCCCATTAAACATCCAAGATGGATAATATAATAGCATGAATACTTCATAAATTATAGATACGTTGGAGATGTATCAATCATCAAAAACAAAAGGAACATCCTTTTGCAAAAGATTTGTAAGGGGACTAGAAATTTTAGAAAAGTCTTTGATAAATCTCCTATAGAAACCAACATGACCTAGGAAACTACGAATACCTTTGATATCTTTAGGACATGTCATTTTCTCAATTGCATCAACCTTAGCTTTGTCCACCTCAATACGTCTTTCAGAAATTTTAGGGCCCAAAACAATACCTTCATTAACCATAAAGTGGCACTTCTCCCAATTCAAGACAAGATTTGTTTGCTCGCATCTCTGCAAAACTCGATCAAGATTGCTTAAACAATCATCAAAAGACTTCCCATAAACAGAAAAGTCATCCATGAAAACCTCAACAATCTTTTCACAAAAGTCAGAGAATATAGCAGTCATACATCTTTGAAAGGTAGCAGGTGCATTGCCGAAACCAAAAGGCATATGTCTATAGTTATAAGTTTCAAAGGGACAAGTAAAAGTGGTCTTTTCTTGATCAGGTTGAGAAACAAGTATTTGTGAAAAACCAAAATATCCATCAAGAAAGCAAAAATGTGTGTGCTTAGATAATCTTTCTTGCATTTGATCAATAAAAGGGGCAAAGGGTAATGATCTTTTCTAGTTTCTTTGTTTAATTTTCTAAAATCAATTACCATTCTATAGCCTGTAAAAATTCTTTGTGGAATAAGCTCATTATTATCATTAGGAACAACAGTGATACCTCCTTTCTTAGGGACACAATGAACAGGACTTACCCATCTACTATCAGCTATACGATAGATTATACCTGCTTCCAGAAGTTTCAATATTTCCGTTCTTACCACTTCTTTCATCTTTGGATTTAACCGGCGTTGGTGATCAACAACGGGTATGGCATCAAGTTCCGTATTAATCTTGTGCTGATAGAGTGGGACTAATGCCCTTAAGATCATCAAGAGTACATCCAATAGCAGTTCGGTGCTTCCTTAGAACTTTCAATAATCTTTCTTTTTCATGTTCTGAAAGGTTAGCACTAATAATAACATGATATATCTTCTTCTCATCAAGATAAACATATTTCAAAGCGTCTGGTAATTGTTTTAATTCAAACATAGGATCACCTTTAGGTGTAGGAGGACCTCCTAGAGTTTCAATAGGCAAATTGTTTTTAAGCAGAGGACGTTGTTCAAAGAAAATCTTATCTATTTCTTTTCTTTCATGCATATGTAAATCGTTTTCATGGTCCAACAAATATTGTTCTAAAGGATCAGTAGGAGGCACGACAATAGAAGCAAGACCAATTATTTCATCCTTACTAGGCAATTCTTTTTTATGAGGTTTTCTACTAAACTTGGAAAAATTAAATTCATGAGACTCATCACCAAAGCTAACACCGACAGTTTGTTTCTCACAATCTATTTTAGCATTAATGGTGTTCAAGAAAGGTCTACCAAAGATAATGGGACAAAATTCATCTTGTGGGGAACCAAGAACATGAAAATTAGTAGGGTATTTTATTTTCCCACACAAGACTTCAACATCTCTAACAATCCCAAGAGGTGTGATGGTGTCTCTATTAGCAAGTTTAATAGTAACATCTATGCCTTCTATCTCCGCGGGTGCTATGTCATTCATAATTTCTTGATATAAGGTAAAGGGAATAGCACTCATGCTAGCACCTAGGTCGCATAAACCATGATAATAGTGATCTCCTATTTTAACTGAGACAACGGGCATGCCAACAACAGGTCTATGTTTATCCTTTTTATCGGGTTTGGCAATTCTAGCAGCTTCATCACAGAAGTAAATAACATGCCCATCTATATTTTCTTCCAGGAGAGCTTTAACCATAGCAACAGTAGGTTCTACTTTGATTTTTTCAGCTAGTTTAGGTGTTCTAATGTAACTTTTGTTGACCACGGTTGAAACTTTAGCATGTTCCTTCATCCTAACAAGGAAAGGTGGGGTTTTCAATATAAGTAGTAGGAACAACTGAATCAACATTATAAATAATAGTTTCATCTTTAGCTAGTACCGGTTCTTTAATTTCTTCTTTAATAGGTGGGTGATATTTAAACCACTTCTCTTTAGGGAGATCAACATGAGTAGAAAATGATTCACAAAATGAGGCTACTATCTCAGAGTCAAGTCCATATTTAGTGCTAAACTTTTGAAAAGCATCGCTATTCATAAAAGATTTAACACAATCAAACTTAGCTTAATACTTGACTCTTTAACTTTGTCGAGTTCCCAATCTTCAGAGTTGCGTTTAATTCTTTCTAAGAGATCCCACCGGAATTCAATAGTTTTCTTCATAAAAGAACTAGCACAAGAAGTATCAAGCATGGATCGATCATTACACTACTTCAGGATGCTGCTAATGCGACACTACGATCAGAGACCCTTCAACGGAACTGTGTGCGATGCAATAGTCGCAAATGGTGGTGTAAAAGAACCGTCAAAAAAGGTGCAAAACGTTTGCGATGGCAGAGCCATCAAACACGGTTCTGACTTTAGTTTGTGTGCGATGCAGGGCATACGGTTCAGTTCAATGAACTATTTGAGATGAGGGGGAACAAAAGAAACGGGCAGCCAGATGAAGGCGTGTGCGATATACAGCATACGATTCACTTGGATGAACTGTTTGTGATGAGGAGGAACAATAGAAACGGGCAGCTAGATAAAAGTATGTGTGATTGAGGGCATACGCTTCAGAAGGATTAACTGTTTGCGATTAGGCAACAGAACAGAAACGGGTCAGCCAGATCAAAGTGTCTGTGATCGATGGCATACACTTCACATGGATGAACTGTTTGCGATTAGCCACAACAAACAGAAACAGTTAGATAGATCAACGTGTGTGCGCTAGACGGGCACACACATTCTAACTAAAAGAAGCGTTCGCAATGGTAATAACGAGCGCGCACGGTTGTTGGAACAAGACGTGTGCTGACATTGCCTATTGCGGTGCACCCTATGGTGCAAACGCCATGTACGTGGCCGAGAAGGCGTACGTGCCCATGTTACGCCTTCCAGGAATAGTGCCGCACTTATAACCGTCAGTAAATTTTGAGCATGCGTCCCGTCACATTCCAAATTGCAAACCTGTTCACACCGATCAAAACCTAAATGGTTTCCCACTTAGGAGCGTATTACTACTTAAATACTACTACTACTCCAAGATGACTGCACATTCCTCCTCAACTCCTCATCCACAAAAACAAACAAGTCATTCATCATCGTTCCCTTGTGTCTCCCATGGCCAGCATGAGTTCTGGGTCGAGAGATTGCCACCAGGGAGATGCGAGCATGGAAGCGGAAACACGAGAGATGTCCCGCCTCACCGCGGACGCAGCCGGCATGTCCCGTCGCGCGGTCGTAGTAGCACGCAGGTCCCACCGCGCCGCCGAAGCAGCACGCAGGTCCCGCTAGGCCGTTGATGCGGCAGACTGGTCTGGCCGCGCCACAGAAGCAGAAGAGATGTCTCGCCGCACTGCGAATGCAGCAGAGATGTCCTCCCGCGCCGCGGCAGCCTGGGAAAATGTCTCGCGGGCAGG
Organism: Triticum aestivum; assembly: GCF_018294505.1. Taxonomy (NCBI): domain Eukaryota; kingdom Viridiplantae; phylum Streptophyta; class Magnoliopsida; order Poales; family Poaceae; genus Triticum; species Triticum aestivum. The sequence goes on from NC_057799.1 coordinate 181,184,775, forward strand.
GGAGGACTCTTACAGGCACATGCATGCGATCGTCCATAGCCAGATGGATCAGATCTCCGGCTGGGTGAGGTTGGAGGACGACATGAAAGCCTCTTTTGCCGGCGTCATCCGGCAACTAAATGAGAGCAATGCAAAGCTCCGGACCGAGCGCGGCCTGCTGAAGTGCGGAGCAGCAGGAGGAGACCACTGCCTTGTTGAAGAGGACTGACGTCTTTGTCGAGAAACTTATGGACGAGAATGCCATGCTGTGCATCGAGCACAGAAGGCTGGTGGAGGAATCCGTGGATGCTCTCAAGCAGCATCTTGAGGACAAGAAAGAGCTCATCGCCGCTCGCCGCGGAGACTAGTTACCGCGGCCTGCAGCAACACATCAAGAAAGTAGAGATCAGCATGCCAGATCAGTGTCTTCCTTCTTCTTTTGCCCTTGTGTATTGTGGGCGTTGCCGCATGTGGCTTTTTTAAATTATGTTCCTAAATATGTAAGACAATTATTATCCACTGTCATCGTCCTTATATTCATCATGCTTGCTATAAGTCACAGTCGATGCTATATAGGTCCGTCGGATCTTACATCAAGATCCGTGCAAAACTTTTGTTTTAGATTTTCATTTCTCTCTCTTAAATCTTAGTCCAGTGAGACATATAGCCACGCCGTAGAACAAGGGCTCGGGCGCCATTAATGGAGACGTTGGGAGGGAGGTGCGTGGCAGGTAGCGGTCAAAGGGCTCTCCTCCCGATGAGCATGCGCAGGGGTATGATGGCACGCCTCCCGTACTCAAATAGCTACCCCGCACGACACCTCCTAGCCAATAAAACAAGGGGACGCGTGGCGGCACGTAATTGGTAAGTAGAACACCCACGGTTTCAATAATACTTGTGTTTCCGATTTGTAACGTGACATCACTTGTTCCAAAATGACTTTGTTGATTGTTAATGTGTGCGCCTTTGCAAATCGGACAGATAAATTACCATAGCATGTTGGTGCCATGTCATGACACCATGCCAAGTTTCCTGATTTTCAGGCGTGTTTTGTATTTACAGGAATTAAAAAACAAAGTTTCTCAATCTTTCCGGCCGAGCCACGATGCCCAGATGTTTGAATTTCATTCCCATTTCTTGCACGGGACCTAGAAGTTCACCCAAGGACACACATGTGATTTTTCAACCAACTTTGGTGCACTGGAGCATGTGCTTTTAGTTCAAATTTGAATTATCCACATTAAATGCCCAGAAACTCAATTAATATGTAAAAAAGGCTAAACGAACCCGGAATAATTCCAAAATTTAGCACGATACTTCTATTTGGTCTAATATGCCTGTGTAAAAAAATTAAGGCGGGAGAAGGCAGTGCACGTATGTCGTTTCGCACACGGAGGTGACAAGTTCCCTCTCGGAACCACGAGTCTTCTTGAGGGAAGCTCTAGTTTGCAAGAAGCTTACACCAAAACTTGTCCCAATTCGGCCAAAAAATTTACCGTAGCATGTTGGTGCCATGTCATGACACCATGCCAAGTTTCATGATTTTCATGCGTGTTTTGGATTTACAGGAATTAAAAAACCAAGTTTCTCAATCTTTCCGGTCGAGCCACGATGCCCAGATGTTTGAATTTCATTCCCATTTTTTGCATGGGACCTAGAAATTCACCCAAGGACACACATGTGATTTTTCAACTAACTTTGGTGCACTGGAGCATGTGCTTGTAGTTCAAATTTGAATTATGCACATTAAATGCCCAGAAACTCAATTAATGTATAAAAAGGCCAAATGAACCTGGAATAATTCCAAAAGTTAGCACGATACTTCTATTTGGTCTAATCTGCCTGTGTAAAAAAATTAAGGCGGGAGAAGGCAGTGTATGTATGTCGTTTCGCACATGGAGGTGACAAGTTCCCACTCGGAACCACGAGCCTTCTTGAGGGATGCTTCGGCTTGCAAGAAGCTTACACACAAGCTTGTCCCAATTCGGCCAAAAAAATTACCATAGCATGTTGATGCCATGTCATGACACCATGCCAAGTTTCATTATTTTCAGGCGTGTTTTGGATTTACAGGAATTAAAAAACCAAGTTTCTTTTCCGGCCGAGCCACGACGCCCAGATGTTTGAATTTCATTCGCATTTCTTGCGTGGGACCTATAGATTCACCCAAAGACACACATGTGATTTTTCAACCAACTTTGGTGCACTGGAGCATGTCCTTGTAGTTCAAATTTGAATTATGCACATTAAATGCCCAGAAACTGAATTAATGAATAAAGAAGGCCAAATGAACCCGGAATAATTCCAAAATTTAGCACGATACTTCTATTTGGTCTAATCTGCCCGTGTAAAAAAATTAAGGCGGGAGAAGATAGTGTACGTACGTCGTTTCACACACGGAGGTGACACGTTCACTCTCGGAACCACGAGCCTTCTTGAGTGAAGCTCCGGTTTGCAAGAAGCTTACACCAAAGCTTGTCCCAATTCGGCCAAAAAATTACCGCAGCATGTTGGTGCCATGTCATGACACCATGCCAAGTTTCATGATTTTCACGCTGTTTTGGATTTACAGGAATTAAAAAACCAAGTTTCTCAATCTTTCCGGTCGAGCCACGACGCCCACATGTTTGAATTTCATTCCCATTTCTTGCATGGGACCTATAAATTCACTCAAAGACACACTTGTGATTTTTCAACAAACTTTGGTGCATTGGAGCATGTGCTTGTAGTTCAAATTTGAATTATGCACATTAAATGCCCAGAAACTCAATTAATGCATAAAAATGCCAAACGAACCCGGAATAATTCCAAATTTAAACACGACACTCATGTACTAGTTGCATGTTCATTGTACGTAAATGTTCTAGCAATTCAAACACCATCCTTTCCCTCTGTAACACCATTTTGTCTTTCAAAACATAATCAAAAAATCAGGTATACCACAAACAGTTTATTAGAAAGAATCGTGTGGGATGCGATATAAAATATCTTGGCGCACCTTCTTGTCTGGCTTATGCAGGAAGCTTCGTCGTCTACAGTCCACCGCCCCCATTTGAACCACACTTGAGAGCCAGTTTCTCGCGGCACCGAGCGAAATTTTTTTGCCACCGCGGAAATATCTATCTCCCCGCCCCCTCCCTCCCACCAAAAGCCACATTTCCACTGTTCCTCCTTGCTTTCCAAGTTCAAACCTTCACTGCTGCTTTACTGGCAGCTCAGCCTCCTCGCTGGCGACCCTTCTTCTTGCAGCGCCACCTCCTTGCCGGCTACCCTTCTTCTTGGAGCGCCGCCTCCTCGCCGTTGACCCTTCTTCTTGCAGCGCCGCCTCCTCGTCGGCGACCCTTCTTCTTGCTGTGCGGCCTCCTTGCCCCCGACCCTTCTTCTTGCTGTGCAGCCTCGTCGATATGGTCAGGTAATCCACACCCCACCCACACCATCCTCCTCCTTTCCCGTCCCACATGCCCCGACCGACGGCGCGACACCTTCCACCGAAAACACTACCCCCTCCTCCAATTAAGCGCCGCCGACAGCCATTTTGCATGCAGTATAACGTGGAGCTTAGTAGCATGCGGGAACGCGCGCGCACGAGGTCGCTATGGCTGCCATGCGTGTCGACCGCCAGATCTTGGAGGAGCACCTCGTCTTCGAGGCCACCATCGACACCGCCACGCAGTTGTCTACTTTAAAATACAGTTCATACTGTTTTCTCGAGGCCACCGCTAGTGCCTTCTTGTGATTTGTCATCTGTAATGTTAATATGCAATCTGATGTTTAGTTAACAGTTTGGTCCTCTGAAATGTAATGTTCAATTAACACTTTGGTCCAACGATTGCTACATTTCGTAGTACTGTTCTCAAGCATTCTTTGTTTTGTTAGCTGTCTTATCTTCTAGTACATGTTTCTATTATGCAATGTCGTGCTCAGTTAACTATGTTGGTTCATTTGGTCTGCTGTCCATTTAACTGTTTGGTTTAGTTCTGCAATTTGATTTTCATTTGCTGTGGGTACAATTTTGTATTGTTATGCATGTGACACCAATCGAATTTGGCTGTACTCAATACATATTCTACTGATAGTATGGCAACTCTCAGTTAACCTGATCAAGGTATTCCTTATGTGTGTTTTTTTACTGAATACTGTGAGGCAAAAGCCCCACAGTCCTTTATTCAAAACCCCCACTAAAAAGGGCTAGTACAATCTCTACTAACTAAATATGTACAAAAAGGTAAAAAGACTAGGCTAAGTCTAATCTAAAACTTACCTATTTGCATACAGCATGCAGTTATATACAACCAGGAATATTACAACCAGCAACAAGTTATCATCACTACAAGGATGAAAAGAATCCCAGCTGGTCACATCAAAATATCAAGGTAGTGCATTGATCCATTGCAGCAGAAGGGGCTTCACAGCAACCTTCATTCTGTGGGAGTGCAGAGTTATATCATGAATGAACTTGGCCTTCCATGCTCCAAAGGTAGGCCTGATGTGCCTGAAGATTCTGTCATTTCTTGTTGTCCATATGCACCATGCAGCCAGGAACACTACTTCAAAGAAGAAAGGATGACGAAATCCCCTTTGAGCTAACATAATACATTTCCTATTGGACAAACCAGCTTGCCAATATATTTGCAAATAATTCCAAACTCTGGTGCTGAAATTGCACATAAAGAATAGATGGTCTCTAATAGCACATTATTGTGCAGTTGCAGGAATCATTCTAATATTTAGGTTTCTTGCAATTTGGTGTTGCACATGTAGGTCCTGCTGTCAGAGGCTTAGACCCACTGTTCAACCCATTTTGCATATGGGGAAATGAGATGTCCATGAATATCAGTCAACTCAAGAAACTCAGAAAGGTTGTTAGGATGAAGAAACTTGCGACGAATAACAGCAAGATCTTTGTTTGCACAATGTAGAAGACATCAGCCAACTATAGGATGGTACTAACTCTTTTACCTTGTTTTTACCCCTTGCGCCATTTCAAAATTTATAACAGCGATTTATGCATAGCTTTGTTTTCAGTACTTTTCAAAGCAGTTCACCGATGATAACCTCTTGAACCACCTGCATGGTCAAGAGGCGAGCAAGGTATTCATTCAACACCCACGGTACAATATTGAAGTCTTGCTGAAGAGGACGAAGGTTGGGCGGGCAATTATCCATAGCCACTGGCCTAAAGTTGCAAGGACATTCAACATCACTGAAGGCTCAATATTTGCCTTCTACTTCTGCAGTTTCCCAGATGAGATTCATCTGTCTATTTACCGTGTATGATGCTACTTTCCAAAGGTTTTTGATGCTGCATGTGAAACTTGGTGATGTTGTGTAATGGCATAACTGAGTGCCGAAGCTATCTGATGTAATTCGATTATGAAATCCTGGTTGCTGTTATATGGACATGAAATATCCGCTATGTTTTATAAGAAATATCAGTTTTATTAGTACATGGATTATCAATAATAGGCTAATTATCCTGCTTATTGGGGTTTTCTATTGCAGACGGTTACTCAGAGAACACCGTGGGCGATGAACTCAAACAACCCGCACAATTTCTAGAAAGTAGGCGTGTTCGATCAACTAACAATCACACACGGCTTCCGGCAGCGAACTGTTTGCGTTAGGCCACCTTGCACAAATGTTTCCACACAAAGAACTGTGTGGATTTGCCTCCCTTCTCTCTGTTGTTCCGGCAGCCGGTGGAGCGGTAGGCAGAAGGGAGGCAAATCCCAATGCCTTCACTTTGGTTAGTAGTTTAGGTTAGATTTTTTTAATCCTCATAGGTGTGGCATTCGGGTGGATGGCGGCGCTTCTTTTTCGAGTTTGTCTCCCGGCTCCGATCCTTCTCGAGTTCGCTCGCCTGTACGTAATCGATGGAGCTTCGGCGTAGTTCCTGTTGTCTTCCTGGGGTGATGAGGTTAGGATTTCTCGTCATATGGCGAGATTTGGTGTCAGGTACTTCAGATCTATGTAAGGGTTCAACAGTGACGAATACAACTCCAGGGCACTAGTCCTTAGGGACACGTGCACAAAGATTTATGGTTGTCATCTACGAGGTCAAGCCGTCTCCTGTAGGGGAGGGGTGACAGCGGCGCGTCAGCAACTCGTTCTAGCGGTTGTAGTGGTCGTTTGGTGGTCTCGCAATATTAATGTACTATTTTTAATTATGTTTAAGATGTGTTATACTTCCGGTGAACTTTCATGATAGATAAGATCCTTTTGGCAAAAAAATCCTAGTCCAAGCAATTATTGTCATATATTTTAAATACTTTGGTGTAGTGGTCTTTGGGAGGGGAGGTGGGATGGAGCAGATTCCACAAGAATTATGAGGCCTAATTATGGAGAGCTATTAAGAGGTAACTAATTTCATCTTAAACACTAAGACTATTCATAATGGAGTAACGTAAGTGGTAAAATCACACATGTCTAGCAAAATAGATGATGTGGCAAGTAATTAATGAGGAAAAAGAGGCATGTGGTAACATAGTATGTTGCTCACACTATGGGTAACATCACGCACATCAAGACGAGATGAGTGTACAACGTAATAAATAAAGTGTTGGATGACACCACACATATGTTACTCTCCACTATAGTGGTAGTAACATAGACTAGTAACATATGCATGTTACTAGTCTAAGTTACTCCCCACTATGAGTAATAAAGCAATCTGCATCTTTGGATTAACATACTTGGACAGTTAAGATCATATCGATGTTTTAGTGCAAATGCGTTTAGTGCTAAACATTGAAGTGATGTGCGACGGAGGATCAAAGATATGTATGACAGTACGAGTAAGATTGTTTGGTTAAAAAAGTAAGATTTTATTTGTTTCTTCGCTTTTCATATTTTTATAGGGGTGGCAGATATAATTCATGCTTTTACAGGGGCAGTAGATGCACTTGTCTACGCATCTACAATCAGACAAAACTTTCTTTTTGTTCTATTTGATATTAGATAAACCTTTAATTTAATTTTACTTGATATTGGAGTACAACTAACCAATCTATCAGTGGAGAGCTGTTGCGAAAACACACCTCCTTTTCCCTGAGTATGTGCAAGCTATCAATTAATATAGCTGTTGGGGATCGCTGCAGAAATTAAAAAATTTCTACGCATGACCAAGATCAATCTATGGAGAGACTAGCAACGAGACAGAGGGGAGTGCATCTTCATACCCTTGAAGATCGCGATGCGGAAGCTTACAAGAACGCGGACGAAGGAGTCGTACTCGCAGCGATTCAGATCGCGGTTGATTCCGATCTAAGCGCCAAACAACGGCGCCTCGCGTTCAACACACGTACAGCCCAGGGACGTCCCCTCCTTCTTGAGCCAGCAAGGGGAGAGGAGAAGTTGAGGGAGAGCTCCGGCAGCACGACAGCGTGGTGGTGGAGCTTGCAGTTCTCCGGCAGGGCTTCGCCAAGCACTACGGAGGAGGAGGAGATGTTGGGCAGGGAGAGGGCTGCGCCAGGGGAAGGGGTGCGGCTCCCATGCGCCTCCCCACTATATATAGGGGTGGAGGGGGCTGGTTTCTTGCCCTCCAAGTCCATTGGGGCGTTGGCAAAGGTGGGGGAAAGAAATCCCATCATTTCCCTTCCCCACCGATTGTTATCCCCCTTTTTTAGGGATCTTGATCGTATCCCTTCGGGATATAATCTTATTCCTTCTAAGGGGGGATCTTGGTGCGCCTTGACCAGGGGGGTGGGGCCTTGCCCCCACTACCCACGTTCATGTGGGTCCCCCCATGCAGGTGGGCCCCACTCCGGAACCTTCTAGAACCTTCCTGGTACAATACCGAAAAATCCCGAACATTTTCGGGTGGCCAAAATAGGACTTCCCATATATAAATCTTTACCTCCGGACCATTCCGGAACTCCTCGTGATGTCCAGGATATCATCCGGTACTCCGAACAACATTCGGTAACTGCACACTAATTCCCATAACAACTCTAGCGTCACCGAACCTTAAGTGTGTAGACCCTACGGGTTCGGGAATCATGCAGACATGACCAAGACAGCTCTCTGGCCAATAACCAACATCGGGATCTGGATACCCATGTTGGCTCCCACATGTTCCATGATGATCTCATCGGATGAACCACGATGTCGGCGATTCAATCAATCTTGTATACAATTCCCTTTGTCAATCGATACGTTACTTGCCCGAGATTCGATCACCGGTATCCAATACCTCGTTCAATCTCATTACCGGCAAGTCACTTTTACTCGTTCTGTAACACATCATCCCGTGATCAACTCTTTGGTCACATTGAGCTCATTATGATGATGTCCTACCTAGTGGGCCCAGAGATACCTCTCCGTCACACGGAGTGACAAATCCCAGTCTCGATTCGTGCCAACCCAACAGACACTTTCGGAGATACCCGTAGTGTGCCTTTATAGCCACCCAGTTACGTTGTGACGTTTGGCACACCCAAAGCATTCCTACGGTATCCGGGAGTTGCACAATCTCATGGTCTAAGGAAATGATACTTGACATTACAAAAGCTTTAGCAGACGGACTACACGATCTTGTGCTATGCTTAGGATTGGGTCTTGTCCATCACTTCATTCTCCTAATGATGTGATCCCGTTATCAACGACATCCAATGTCCATGGTCAGGAAACCGTAACCATCTATTGATCAACGAGCTAGTCAACTAGAGGCTTACTAGGGACATATTGTGGTCTACGTATTCACACATGTATTACGATCTCCGGTTAATACAATTATATCATGAACAATAGACAATTATCATGAACAAGGAAATATAATAATAACCATTTTATTATTGCCTCTAGGGCATATTTCAACAGTCTCCCACTTGCACTAGAGTCATTAATCTAGTTCACATCACTATGTGATTGTAATGAATCCAACACCCATGGGGTTTGATGATATCTCGCTTGTGAGAGAGGTTATTAGTCAACGGGTCTGAACCTTTCAGATCCGTGTGTGCTTTATAAATCTCTATGTCATCTTGTAGATGCAGCTACCATGCGCTACTTGGAGCTATTCCAAATAACTGCTCTACTATACGAATCCGGTTTACTACTCAGAGTCATCCGGATTAGTGTCAAAGTTTGCATCGACGTAACCCTTTACGACAAACTCTTTTACCACGTCCATAATCGAGAAAATTCCTTAGTCCACTAGTTACTAAGGATAAGTTTGACCGCTGTCATGTGATCCATTCCTGGATCACTGTTGTACCCCTTGATTGACTCATGGCAAGGCACACTTCAGGTGCGGTACACAACATAGCATACTGTAGAGCCTACTTCTAAAGCATAGGGGACGACCTTCGTCCTTTATCTCTCTTCTGCCATGGTCAGATCTTTAGTCTCACTCAATGCTCACACCTTATAACACAACCAAGAACTCCTTCTTTGCTGATCTTATTTGAACTCCTTCAAAATCTTGTCACGGTATGTATTCATTTGAAAGTACTATTAAGCATTTTTTGATCTATCCTTATAGATCTTGATGCTCAATGTTCAAGTAGCTTAATCCAGGTTTTCCATTGAAAAACACTTTTCAATTAACCCTATATGCTTTCGAGAAATTCTACATCATTTCTGATCAACAATATGTCAACAACATATACTCATCAGAAATTCTATAGTACTCCCACTCACTTCTTTGGAAATACAATTTTCTCATAAACTTTGTATAAACCCAAAATCTTTGATCATCTCATCAAAGCATATATTCCAATCCGAGAGGCTTACTCCAGTCCTTAAAAGGATTGCTGGAGCTTTGCATACTTGTTAGCATCTTTTAGGATTGGCAAAAAACCTTCTGGTTGTATCACATACAACCTTTCCTCAAGAAAATTGTCGAGGAAACAATTTTTTGACATCCTATCTGCAGGATTTCATAAATAATGCAGTAACTGCTAATACAATTCCAACAGACTCTTAGCATCGCTATGAGTGAGAAAGTCCCACCGCAGTCAACTCCTTGAACTTGTCGGGAAACATCTTAACGACAAGTCGAGCTTTCTTAATGGTGATACTTACCATCATTGTCCGTCTTCCTTTTAAAATCCATCTGTACCCAATAGCCTTACGACCATCAAGTAGTTCTTCCAAAGTCTATACTTTGTTTTCACACATGGATCCTCTCGGATTTTATGGCGTCGAGCCATTTGTCAGAATCCGGGCCTACCATCGTTTCTCCATAGCTCGTAGGTTCATTGTTGTCTAGCAACATGACCTCCAAGACAGGATTACGTACCACTCTAAAATAGTATCCTTGTCGACCTACGAGGTTTTGTAGTGACTTGATCCGAAGTTTCATGATCACTATCATCAGCTTCCACTTCAATTGGTGTAGGCGCTACAGGAACAACTTCCTGTGCCCTGCTACACACTAGTTGAAATGAGGTTCAATAACTCATCAAGTCTCCACCATCCTCCCACCCAATTCTTTCGAGAGAAACTTTTCCTCGAGAAAGGACCCATTTCTAGAAACAATCACTTTTGCTTCTAGATCCGAAATAGGAGGTATACCCAACTGTTTTGCGTGTCCTATGAAGATGCATTTATCCACTTTGGGTTTGAGCTAATCAGGCTAAACCCTTTTCACATAAGCGTCGCAGCCCCAAACTTTTAAGAAATGACAGCTTAGGTTTCTCTAAACCATAGTTCATACGGTGTCATCTCAACGGAATTACGTTGTGCCCTATTTAAAGTGAATGCGGTTGTCTCTAATGCCTAACCCATAAACGATAGTGGTAATTCGATAAGAGACATCATGGTTTGCACCACATCCAATAGGGTGCAGCTATGATGTTCGGACACACCATCACACTATGGTGTTCCAGGCGGCATTAGTTGTGAAACAATTTCCACAATGTCTTAGTTGTGTACCAAACACGTAACTCAGATATTCATCTCTATGATCATATCATAGACATTTTATCCTCTTGTCACGACGATCTTCAACTTCACTCTGAAATTACTTGAACCTTTCAATAATTCAGACTTTTGTTTCATCAAGTAAATATACTTAGAATCTACTCAAATATCTGTGAAGTAAGAGCATAACGATATTCACTGCGTGACTCAGCACTCATTGGATTGCACGCATCAAATGTATTACTTCCAACAAGTTGCTCTCTTGTTTCATCTCACTGAAAACAAGGCCTTTCAGTCATCTTGCCCATGTGGTATGATTTGCATGTCTCAAGTGATTCAAAATCAAGTGAGTCCAAATGATCCATCTGCATGGAGTTTCTTCATGCGTATAAACCAATAGACATGGTCCACATGTCTCAAACTTTTCAAAAAACGAGTGAGTCCAAAGATCCATCAACATGGAGCTTCTTCATGCGTTTTATACCAATATGACTCAAATGGCAGTGCCACAAGTATGTGGTACTATCATTACTATCTTATAATTTTTGGCATGAACATGTGTATCACTATGATCGAGATTCAATGAACCATTCATTTTAGGTGCAAGACCATTGAAGGTATTATTCAAATAAACAGAGTAACCATTATTCTCCTTAAATGAATAACCATATTGCGATAAACATAATCCAATCATGTCTATGCTCAACGCAAACACCAAATAACAATTATTTAGGTTTAACACCAATCTCGATGGTAGAGGGAGCATGCGATGCTTGATCACATCAACCTTGGAAACACTTCCAACACATATCGTCATCTCACCTTCAGCTAGTCTCTGTTTATTCCGTAGCTTTTTATTTCGAGTTACTACCACTTAGAAACCGAACCGGTATTTAATACCCTGGTGCTACTAGGAGTACTAGTAAAGTACACATTATAATGTATATCCAATATACTTCCATCGGCCTTGCCAGCCTTCTCATATACCAAGTATCTAGGGTAGTTCTGCTTCAGTGACCGTTCCCCTCATTTCAGAAGCACTTAGTCTCGGGTTTGGGTTCAACCTTGGGTTTCTTCACTAGAGCAGCAACTGATTTGCCATTTCATGAAGTATCCCTTTCTTGCCCTTGCCCTTCTTGAAACTAGTGGTTTTACTAACCATCAACAATTGATGCTCCTATTTGATTTCTACTTTTGCGGTGTCGCGAATAGCTCAAGGATCATCATATCTATCCCTGATATGTTATAGTTCATCACGAAGCTCTAGTAGCCTTGTGGCAGTGACTTTGGAGAACCATCACTATCTCATTTGGAAGATTAACTCCCACTCGATTCAAGCGATTGTAGTACTCATACAATCTGAGCACATGCTTAACGATTGAGCTTTTCTCCTTAGTTTGTAGGCTTAAGAAACTTGTCAGAGGTCTCATACCTCTTGACGTGGGCACTAGCCTGAAATCCCTATTTCAGTCCTTGGAACATCTCATATGTTCTGCGATGTTTCAAAAACGCCTTTGGTGCCTCAATTCTAAACCATTTAGCATTACGCATTGAACTATCATGTAGTCATCAAACCGTGTATGTCAGATGTTCGCAACATCCACAACCGACGCTCGAGGATCAGTACACTGAGCGGTGCATTAAGGACGTAATCCTTCTGCGCAGCAATGAGGACAATCCTCAGTTTACGGACCCAGTCCGCATAATTGCTACTGTCAACTCTCAACTAAATTTCTCTAGGAACAAATCTAAAATAGTAGAACCAAAGCGTGAGCTACGACATAATTTGCAAAGACCTTTTGACTATGTTCATGATAATTAAGTTCATCTAATCAAATTATTTAATGAACTCCCACTCAGATAGACATCCCTCTAGTCATCTAAGTGATACATGATCTGAGTCAACTAGGCCGTGTCCGATCATCACGTGAGATGGACTAGTCATCATCGGTGAACATCTTCATGTTTATCGTATCCACTATATGACTCATGTTCGACCTTTCGGTCTCTTGTGTTCCGAGGCCATGTCTGTACATGCTAGGCTCGTCAAGTCAACCTAAGTGTTTTGCATGTGTAAATCTGGCTTACACCCGTTGTATGCGAACGTTAGAATCTATCACACCCGATCATCACGTGGTGCTTCGAAACAACGAACTTTTGCAACGGTGCACAGTTAGGGGGAACACTTTCTTGAAATTTTATGAGGGATCATCTTATTTATGCTACCGTCGTTCTAAGCAAATAAGATGTAAAAACATGATAAACATCACATGCAATCAAATAGTGACATGATATGGCCAATATCATTTTGCTCCTTTTGATCTCCATCTTCGGGGCGCCATGATCATCATCGTCACCGGCATGACACCATGATCTCCATCATCGTGTCGTCATGAAGTTGTCTCACCAACTATTACTTCTACTACTATGGCTAACGGTTAGCAATAAAGTAAAGTAATTACATGGCGTTTTCATTGACACGCAGGTCATATAGCAAATTAAGACAACTCCTATGGCTCCTGCCGGTTCTCATACTCATTGAGATGCAAGTCGTGATTCCTATTACAAGAACATGATCAATCTCATACATCACATATATCATTCATCACATACTTTTGGCCATATCACATCACACGTCATATGCTACAAGAACAAGTTAGACGTCCTCTAATTGTTTTTGCAAGTTTTTACGTGGCTGCTATAGGTTTCTAGCAAGAACGTTTCTTACCTACGCCAAAACCACAACGTGATATGCCAATTTCTATTTACCCTTCATAAGGACCCTTTTCATCGAATCCGATCCGACTAAAGTGGGTGAGACAGACACCCACTAGCCACCTTATGCAACTAGTGCATGTTAGTTGGTGGAACCTGTCTCACGTAAGCATACGTGTAAGGTCGGTCTGGGCCGCTTCATCCCACGATGCCGCCGAATCAAGATAAGACTAGTAACGGCAAGTAAATTGACAAAATCGACGGCCAAAACAACTTGTGTTCTACTCGTGCATAGAAACTACGTATAGACCTAGCTCTGATACCACTGTTGGGGATCGTTGCAGAAATTAAAAAATTTCTACGCATCACCAACATCAATCTATGGAGAGACTAGCAACGAGAGAGAGGGGAGTGCATCTTCATACCCTTGAAGATCGTGATGCGGAAGCGTTACAAGAACGTGGATGAAGGATTCGTACTCGCAGCGATTCAGATCGCGGTTGATTCCGATCTAAGCGCCGAACAACGACACCTCCGCGTTCAACACACGTACAGCCTGGGGACGTCTCCTCCTTCTTGATCTAGCAAGGGGAGAGGAGAAGTTGAGGGAGAGCTCCGGCAGCACGACGGCGTGGTGGTGGAGCTTGCAGTTCTCCGGCAGGGCTTCGCCACACACTACGGAGGAGGAGGAGGTGTTGGGCAGGGAGAGGGCTGCGCCAGGGGAAGGGGTGCGGCTCCCATGCGCCTCCCCACTATATATAGGGGTGGAGGGGGCTGGTTTCTTGCCCTCCAAGTCCATTGGGGCGTTGGCAAAGGTGGGGGAAAGAAATCCCATCATTTCCCTTCCCCACCGATTGTTATCCCCCTTTTTTAGGGATCTTGATCTTATCCCTTCGGGATATGATCTTATTCCTTCTAAGGGGGGATCTTGGTGCGCCTTGACCAGGGGTGTGGGGCCTTTTCCCCACTACCCACGTTCATGTGGGTCCCCCCATGCAGGTGGGCCCCACTCCGGAACCTTGTAGAATCTTCCCGGTACAATACCGAAAAATCCCGAACATTTTCCGGTGGCCAAAATAGGACTTCCCATATATAAATCTTTACCTCCGGAACATTCCAGAACTCCTCGTGATGTCCGGGATCTCATCCGGGACTCCGAACAACATTCGGTAACTGCACAATAATTCCCATAACAACTCTACCGTCACCGAACCTTAAGTGTGTAGACCCTACAGGTTCGGGAATCATGCAGACATGACCGAGACAGCTCTCTGGCCTATAACCAACAGCAGGATCTGGATACCCAAGTTGTCTCCCACATGTTCCATGATGATCTTATCGGATGAACCACGATGTCGGGGATTCAATCAATCTTGTATACAATTCCCTTTGTCAATCGGTACGTTACTTGCCCGAGATTCGATCGTCGGTATCCCAATACCTCGTTCAATCTCGTTACCGGCAAGTCACTTTTACTCGTTCTGTAACACATCATCCCGTGATCAACTCTTTAGTCACATTGAGCTCATTATGATGATGTCCTACCGAGTGGGCCCAGAGATACCTCTCCGTCACACGGAGTGACAAATCCCAGTCTCGATTCGTGCCAACCCAACAGACACTTTCGGAGATACCCGTAGTGTGCCTTTATAGCCACCCAGTTACGTTGTGACGTTTGGCACACCCAAAGCATTCCTACGGTATCCGGGAGTTGCACAATCTCATGGTCTAAGGAAATGATAGTTTACATTAGAAAAGCTTTAGCAGACGAACTACACGATCTTGTGCCATGCTTAGGATTGGGTCTTGTCCATCACATCATTCTCCTAATGATGTGATCCCGTTATCAACGACATCCAATGTCCATGGTCAGGAAACCATAACCATCTATTGATCAACGAGCTAGTCAACTAGAGGCTTACTAGGGACATATTGTGGTCTACGTATTCACACATGTATTTCGGTCTCCGGTTAATACAATTATAGCATGAACAATAGACAATTATCATGAACAAGGAAATATAATAATAACCATTTTATTATTGCTTCTAGGGAATATTTCCAACAATTGCAACTCCTCAAATGTTTCAAGATCAAGCAATAAAATAGCTATCAACAACATGTGAACTGAAGTGTAAAAATAGTGCAATAAGTGTAAAAAAGAGCGTCATAAGATGAGACGAGTCACATCTAGTTAACTTATTTTCAGAACATACACAAAGATTGCTACCCCATCTATTCTATTATATACAAAAATGTAATACAGGTTAAAGATAAAAAATATCTTAAAAATTCCCACAAAAAATATAAACATCTAGCATTTCTTTTGGTGGGCCCATCTTAATTGGACAAATAATATCCATTAGATTCATGTAATCGTCGTGCCCCACTGTCATACTGACCTTACAATGATGCACATATATGACTTGAAAAGTTTACACACACAACATTTTGTCATATATATGACTTCAAAGTTCACATAACAACATTTGTTAGGCAGACCCTCCTAAAGTAACAAGGATATCTCAATCATTATTAGTACATGTACTAAACATGAATAAGAAAACCAAGATCCTTTGATGTAGGGTAGAACCCTAGATGCCCGATCTTTCACGATTGGAGCGGTTCCCGTGATGAACACGAAGAACACGAGGGGAAAACACGAGGGGAAACACGAGAGAAATCACTCAAACCAACGAGATTCGATTACACATGTGCTAGATCCTCGAAACACAAAGAGATACACGATCCACGGTCAACAAAGGACGATACAAGTAGCAAGTTCTTCTCCGTGAGGAGATCTTGAGGGTCTTCCCGTTAGGGGTCTTGAATCCAAGATGGATCTTCTCCGTAGAGGCCGCGGTCTCTCTCGGTGGAGTAGATCCGGATAGATGAGCAAGGCTCTATCTCACAAATGAGCTATCACAATGCTTACCCTAAAACGTAGGTAGAAGAAGAGTATTTATAGTCTAGGGGGCGAAAAGGTACATGGGCCTCGGCCCGAGTCACTGCGCGCAGGCAGGGCCGGAAGTTCCGGGCGCCAGAGGTTTCGGGCCAAGGTACGAGAAGGGTCCGGCCTAACCATAGAGTTGGCACGGAGAGAGCTGGGCTGGCGTCCGGGGGCCGGAAGGTCCGGGCAGGATGGAGGTTCCGGGGGCCGGAAGGTCCGGGCCAGGTTCCGGGCTAACCAAATAGTTGGCACGCCCGGGCTCGCCTAGGTTGTCGGGGGCCGGAAGTTCCGGGTCGGCCGGAGGTTCAGGGCTGAGCAGAGAGTTTTCGCCAGTTCCTTCTTCCCCAGCTCTCGGCTTCGTGGCTTGTGCATAGTACCTTATTACACATAGTGTCTCCGACTTAGGAAGTAGCCATGTCTCACTTCAATGTAAGGGAAGCTCAAGTAGGAGAGATGTTACCTCGGATTGAATAGCACGCGCTCGAGCTCTTGTCATGGGTCCACTTGGAGCTTGGGTAGTTGAGGTAGTGTCCATGGGGATGACCGTGGGATGCTCCGCATCATCTCCCCTCCCTTGGGAAAGATATGACCTTGGATCGAAATCCTCATCACCGTGGTAGGGAGAGAGATATTTGACGTTGAAGATATCGCTCATGGAGTACTTGTCACGCGGGAGATCGATCTTGTAAGCATTGTTGTTGTAGTGTGCTAGCACCTTGAAGGGTCCGCCGGCTCGAGGTAGAAGTTTGGACTTGCGTTCATTGGGGAAGCGATCCTTGCGAAGGTGTAGCCAAACAAGATCTCGGATGTTGAATATCATGGGTTGCTTGTTTATGTTGAGCTTGGTCACGAGTCGTTGTACTTGGCTCTCGATGGTATGCCTTGTATCTTCATGCATCTTCTTGAGGTAGTTCACTCATGCACTCGCATCCATGTTGATGCGCTCTTGTAGTGGTAGAGGGAGGATGTCCAATGGGGACAACGGATTGAAACCGTAGACGACCTCGAAGGGGGACTTGCCGGTAGTCTTATGTCTTGCATGGTTGTAGGCGTACTCGGCGATGGGTAGACACGCCTCCCACTCCTTGATGTTCTTCCTGATCAACACGCGCAGTAGAGTGGAGAGTGTCCGGTTTGTGACCTCCGTTTGGCCATCGGTTTGGGGATGGTATGCCGAAGAGAACAAGAGCTTGATTCCGAGCTTGCGCATAAGGTCTTCCAAAATTAGCTCAAGAACTTGACGTCGCGGTCTGAGACAATAGTCTTTGGCACTCCATGTAAATGCAAGATTTCCCTACAAAAAAGATTTGCAACATGTGAAGCATCGTCTATCTTGTTCCATGGGATAAAATGAGCCATTTTAGAGAAACGGTCTAGAACAACAAACACGAAATCTTTGCCATTTCTAGTTCTAGGCAACCCAAGTACAAAGTCCATACTAATATCTTCCCATGGGTGATACGGGATAGGAAGTGGCATATAGAGACCATGGGATTGAGCTTTAGACTTAGCTTTGTGACATGTAGAGCATTGGTTGGTGTAGCGTGAGACGTCGCAGAACATCTTGGGCCAAAAGTAGTTCTTAGAGAGTGTAGCGAATGTCTTGTCACGTCCAAAGTGTCCCATTAGTCCTCCTCCGTGAGATTCCTGCAAAAGTAACAAAGAAGAGACGACGCGGGAATACATAGTTTGTTAGCTCTCATAAGATAATCAACTTTGATGCAATAGCGTTCCTAAGACGTATGCGTCAAACATTGGGCATAAGGAATAGCAAAAGTAGGCACTACAAAAAAAGACACATCCGTGACATTTTGGGCCGAACGAATTTTTTTCTGTCATACTTATGACACTTCTATGACGATAGTTGTGACAAAACCCGATATCATCATAGATGTGGTGGGCTCCTACTTCTATGACAGAAAATGGGCTTTTCATCCTGGGCGGGCCGGAGACGCAGGTGCATGACATTCTTTGGGCCGTCCATGACGGAAAAAACCGTGGTAGAAGCAAGGGCGAGGAAAATATCGGGGAGTTCCCAGTTACGGTGGGTGGTCGGGGGCCGAGCGATGCGCGTTTCTCTCGTACGTACGCGCGTATGTGCAAGGCATTGCGCTCTAACTGAACCCGAGCGATTGCACTAGCTAATTTACTGAACCCGACCGATCGATCCCTTGGTGTTAACTGAACCCGAGTGATTCCTTCGCTACTGCTGCTAACTGAAGTCGATCGATGATGCCTTTGGATGAACAGTGA